>NW_003101680.1:4240772-4255529 GCF_000003855.2 Blastomyces gilchristii SLH14081 | reverse complement strand
TCTGCACTGAGTTCCTGCTATATAAATATTTATGACAATGAAATGACTGATTCAGCTGCAAAAAAGGGTTCAGAATTAAGCAGATCTATTCAAAAAACAGTGTCCTGATCTTCATAAAGAAGAAAAGATAAAAGAATCTTGTTTAAACAAGTGCAATGAAAGCTGGCAGAAACAAAAGAAGAGTATACATTATTCAAGATTTGAGACAAAATCAAACTGGAAATCTTGTTCAATTAAATGTAAAAAGAAAATATTCTCATCTATAATTCAGCTGAAACTAGGACATGGTTATTTCAAATCCTATATACACAGATTTGATGATAGATTTGATTCAACAGAGTGCTCATTCTGCAATGCAAATGAAAATCCTGAGCATATTGTAATGCATTGTGTATTATACAATAGTCTCAGAGTCAGATTAAAGAAGAAGTATGATTTAAATCAATTAAATATAAGATTCTTATTCTCAACTGAGATAGGAATCAAATACTTAGTAGACTTTCTATCAGAAACTTAATATTATTATTATTATTCTTTAATTATAGATGTATGCAGTCAGAGACTATGACATCTACCTGAGAACTAAAAGTTCTCAGGGTTTTTCCTATATCTATAAAGTTAACTATTATACATTCACCAATTTCAGATATGCAAAATCAGAAAATTCCAGCTCAGAATATAAAAACTGTTTACAAATTGCAGTATTTTAACATCTTCTGATACTTTGAAACCATTTGACAATATCATGACAAAAGAAAAGAGAACAAAGTCTTAAAGATAGACAATCAGAAACTTAAGCAGCTATAAGAAAATAACTGAATTCAGAAATATCTGAATATAAAGAGAGAGAAATTGATCAGATATAGTCTGTTAAAACAGCTATATACTATCTTTTTAATAATGTTATTTTATTATAATCTCTCTTTACTTTACTTTTTCTTTTCTCTTCTTTTCTATCTACTTATTTAATATATCTATCTTTAAGACTTTATTCTCTTTTTCTTTGTCATAATATTTTCAAATGCTTTCAAAGTATCAGAAGATGTTAAAATACTGCAATTTGTAAACAGTTTTTATATTCTGAGCTGGAATTTTCTGATTTTACATATCTGAAATTAATAAATGTATAAGAGTTAATGCTATAGATATTTGAAAAACCCTGAGAACTAAAAGTTCTCAGATAGATGTCATAGTCTCTGACTATATACATCTATAATTGAAGAATAATAGTAATAATAATAATGATACAGTGACAAAAAGTATGATATCAATTGATAATTAAATCAGATAATATAACAGTTTTTGAGACAGAAACTGACAAAAAATAAGTTAATTCTTTACAGAGAAATTGATTAAAACTATTCAATTTTATTCTAAATCATTCAATTCTTTTCACACAATAAGTATGCAGCTCAAATTAATTTATAAAGAGTGTAAAAAAGAATTAAGTATTAATAAAAGCTCTTCAGCCACTGAATAAGTAATTCTTATTTAAAAGAATTTGAAATTATGACAGAAAACAACTCTGTTTTTAATTCTTTATAAGAATATTATGTAAAACTCAGAGAAAAACAGCTTACCTTTTCAAGAGAAGTAAAAAACTAATTCTAAGATCTTTTTTTTATATTAACTGCTGTAGAGAAATGACATAGAAACTGTTAAAATATGTATTATTATATACTCTCTATCAAGATTTTCTCTTTTCAGAGTCTTGATATTATAAAGAATATAAGTCTGTTTTTATATAATAATATAAATATTATCAGCAGAATATAGAGAAACTGATTCTTTATATCTTAAAATAAAAGACTTTGTAAATGATTATATAAATATAAAGTTAATTCTCAAATTCAATAAAAGTCTAGTGTTGCTGTTCTCAATTCCTTGCAGAATCTATTAAATATTATGTAAGAATAAGTACTCAGAGACAATATTCAGTGATTTGCAGCTTGGCGTGATATATACTGATAGCTACTAGAAGTATTCACACTAGAAAGATAAATGTAGAGGTTAAATATATAATAGTATTCAAGCTGAGCTATGAATAGCAGTCATGAAAATCAGTCTACATAGTTATATGTAGTCAAGAGCTGCTCACTCTATTAATTATACAAGAGAGAGAAATAGAGGTAAAGAGTATATAAGAAGAGGGATTTCTTACATATTGAGATATTAAAACTAGATTTAATATATCTCACTATACAGAGATTAAAGACTTAGTCAGAT
Organism: Blastomyces gilchristii SLH14081; assembly: GCF_000003855.2. Lineage (NCBI taxonomy): Eukaryota > Fungi > Ascomycota > Eurotiomycetes > Onygenales > Ajellomycetaceae > Blastomyces > Blastomyces gilchristii. The sequence goes on along the minus strand of NW_003101680.1, from coordinate 4,253,303 downwards.
CTTAAGTTAAACTAATTTTATAATTGTTCACTAATTATGTGCTGAATACTGTTACTAAGCTATCTTTTTGTATCTTTCTGCTGAAGATAAGTCAGATTGAGAAGAGTGATATGTAAGTGAGACTTGATATTAATATTTTAAAATATTAAAATTAGATGAGGTTTTCACAGAGATTACTCTTTAAATATCTTCACAATAACAGATCTGAAATCTTTTAAAATCAAGAAGATTGATATATAGAGCTAGATCTCTTCACCTTACAATTTTTATGAGAATTTGATGAGGGGTTGTAGTGTGATAGAGATGTATGAGAGATAATCTCACACAGAAGTTTTAAATTATATTTAGTTCATATTTGACTGAAGAACTCTATTATCACACGGAGTATGTAATCAGTGATAGACTGGCCGGCGGGACCATGAATTTCACATTTAGTCTCATTTGATCTGTTCTCATACATTTCTTAGCATGAGTCTCACCAGAATCAAGCATCAAAAAAATCTGAAAATGAATTATTTCTGAGAGAAATGATGTGAAAAATGACCAGATTTAATATAAGAACAGTGAAATGAAAGTAATTTCTCACAATAAACTGTGAAAGATAATCATTCTTTTAAAATCAGAATAGAACTGAGACTGAAGATTAAATTCAGTCTCATTCAGTTCATTCAGTGATTGCTTATATAATTAGAATTTGATAATGATTATTGATAACACTCATAAAACAACTAAATACATTCTTGTATAAGTTTATTCTTTACTTTCTTATGAAAACTACACTTCTCTGATATACTGTGATCAGAGATATTAAACTATCTAATAATTTTATGTTTTATAATCATGAGTTTCTTGATTGTTGCTTCTTATAATTGTCTCTGATAATAGTGATAAATATCTCAGCTTGAGTTGAACTTTCACTTCATTCTCACCTCTATTAATGAAATTGTCAGAATATTATATATCATCAGTGTAATAGTTGAATATATACTCTAAACAATTTTTCATAACTGTAGAATTGATTTAATGTGTAAATTCATTGAATCATCTTAAAGATAGTAGTTAAATTCAGTTTTACAAGTATATAGTTTTATCTGATTTTCAGTTGTAATCAATGTATATAAGTTCTGTTTCAAAGTTAGTATTATAGTTCTATATGATATGAAGTGTTATCAAAGATTGTTACTTACTAGAGAATTGTATTTCACTGTCTTCACATCTTTAATATCTGCTTATTCAAATCTCTGATAGTTGACATTATAGTAGTCTCAGATTAATTTAACATATAAGTCTCATTTCTGCTCTGTTCAATCTGAAGAAGTGTAGATATTAACTTAATAGAAGAAATCTAGTAGAGCTGCTACAGTATAGTACTCTGTACAAGATTGTTCAGTTTTGCTGTAATAATATATCAGTTTATCTCTTACAGTAATAATAGTCTGCACTATAGTATTATCTCAGACTGAATTTCTTTTTAAGTGATTTAACTGCTTCTTAAGATGAGTAAATAAACTGTTATATACTTATCAGACTGACTGCAGTATTGATATATGAGTGATTGAGACTGTCTTCATTATCTTATAAAATTGAAACAGTAAATGAATCACATATTTCATCTGAGTTCACTTCATATCAGAAAGTTTCAATGTCTGAATCTTTTTCTGATCAGAGTATTACACTCACTAATCAATCATCTGATACAATTAAAGAGTCTGAATAGTTATCTTATATGTTGAACTTCACTGTATTCTAACATTCTGTATCATATTCAGTGATGTGACTGATTTGTTTATTTATTGAATATTATGAAATTATTGTTATTGTTTAGAGAAGATATAAATTATATTAGTAATGTTTAAAATCTGTAATAATAAATTATTAGTTAATCTATTCAAAATTAACAGTAGTATTATTAAAAAGCTTTATTAAAAAGCAATATTAAAAAGTGTTATTAAAAAATATTATCTTTTACAAATTAAATGTAAAAGTTACTAAAGTAATCAGTTTCATCTCATTCTCATCTCAAGAATCAGTCATCTCATTATTTATTATCTCAATGTTAAGATTCTTTATCAGTGTTTGTATTACAAGTTAAATTACATAAGGAATACAGAGAATATGATCTTGTTTATTATTTCAGAAATACAAAGTTAATTTTTGCTTTAAGCTCTCTATTATAGTGTAGTTATTCACAGCATTATCAGTTATAATTGTAAGAAGACTGAGACTAATATCTTAATAGTTATTTTTAATCACTGTTATTAATATCTCTATTATATAATTCTCAGTATGACTACTGATCAATGATTTAAATTCAATTAATATCTCTTAATAAGTTCAGTTCTCATTGATATAATAATATATAACTTCTATAAATACAAGATTGTTTATACTAGTTTATGTCTTTACTGTGAGAGACACTCTTTGATGATTCTTTAACTCTGATTCTAGATGTTATATATTAACTTTATAGTGTGTCTTGAGATTAAACTGAAGACATGATTGATATGAAATATAAAGATTTGAATTAAGTATTTGAAGCAGTGTTTAAAATTCAGAGTTTTCAATTGATTGTAGAGAAAGATTCAGAGATATATAAATGTAAAGTAATTATTCACAGAAGTTATCAGATAAGAGTTATGAAATCAGAGTACTGATATATAATTATTTTCATATAATTTTCTTCAAATTAGAAAGTTAGTATTATCAAAAATTATTATCTAATAGAGTAACTTATCAGCTCAGTAGTAATTTTCTGATTACTTTTCTTTTATTATCTGTATTCTGATAACTTCAGAGATCAGTAAATTTTATCAGAGTTATGATTAGTTTATAATGAATATTTCTGAATAAAGTTGCAGTGATTATAGCAGAGAGATAACTCTTCAGTAATCTACAATATAATCTGTTAATAATTATTTCATAGTTCATCTCAATATTTGTGTTGAGTTTTTCATACCTTTTATGATCTGAAATCAGATATGAAGAATAAAGCAGTCATTTGTAAGATTAAAAGAGAGTATTCTGTATTGATTTGTAAATAATATAGCCTTTGTAATTCACAGTAATTTCTTAAAGAGTTTATGAATCTTCAATAGAAGTGAGAGAAGTGAAAGAAGTGAATTCAGAAGATATAATAAAGATCTAAAAAAGATAATAATTTATTTTTAATAAAGATAATAACTGCTCACTGATGTATATAAGAAGAATTATTATAAGAGAAAATAATCTTCTTTCTTAGCTTAGTTATAATTTTAGTACTAACTCAGATTGAATATTATCAATGTATAAAAGTAAATAAATAATCTTGATTAATCTCTGTCATATTTCTTAAAATATTAATATTGTGAAAGAGAGTGTTATTAAATTGCATTATCAGATAATAGCATTAAAAATATATTAATATTATGAATATCAATATTGAAAAAATGTTGATACTTATATATTATAGTGATTTGTGAATTATGATTATTAAATATATATATATATATTATTTCTGACATTGATTACAACTTATACAATAATTTTTAAAAACTCAAAATTAATTTCAATTATTAATAATTATGAACTTATAACTAATTAATATAAAAAGAAAAAAACTTTTTCTACTCATTATCTTTCTTCTCTTTCTCATTCTTCTTATTATTCTTTATAATTTACTTCTTATTCTTATTCTTCTTCTTCTTCTTCTTATCTGAGATGATAATCATCTTAAAATCACTCTTCACTGTCTTCTCAATATTCTGAATTATAAAGTGTATTTAAGATCTGAACAAGGTCTTAATTCTCTTCTTCTCTATCAGCTTCTGCTAATCAATTAAAGAATAGAAGTATTATTAAAAATTGTTATCTCTCAATAAATAAAAAACTTTTCAGTTTTAACTTCTTTATCTTCTACTTCAATACTCTCTTAATCTTCTTCTGTTATCACTTATTTATAGTAATACTCTTCTTCTCTCTCTCTCTCTTTATCTTAATTTTAAATCATTCTTAAGACTTCTTCTGATCTTATCACTGCTGTATGAGACTCTTCACTGTCTTCTTTTTCAATCTCTCATAGATAGTACTATCTGCATTATTTCTATACTTAGTTCAGTTCAAATCTATCAGAAGTGTTACTTAAAATTATTATCATTCTACTCTCTTACAGAGTCTCTTCAAGATATTATAATATGTCTTATAATCTGTCTCTTCTTACTTAAACATCTTCTTCTTCTCTTTCTTCAATCTGTGACAGTACTCATGTGCCTTGATAGTCCGCAAGACTGCAGAATATTTGAAGAAGAATGATATAATTACTTTCAGTGAGTGTTGAAGAGAGGTGAAGGCAGAAGAGACAGTCAGAAATAATATAATAATAATGATAATAATAATAATAATGATGATAATAATGATAATAATAGTAATGATAATGATAATAATAATGATAATGATGATAATGATAATGATAGAAGAGAGAGTGCATTGAAATACATTACTAACTAATTAAATATAGAGAGACTCAAAGACAATATTAACAGCTTTCAGAGATGTACAAATACAGCTACAGTGTTATATAGTAATATCATCTTCATTCAATACATGCACTGTTGATATTCTTTATATACAGTTATTATATAATCTGTATCAGAGATACATGCAGAAAACAGATCTTTATTACTAGAATAAATGATTACAGTAATTCTCTGTTTTTATATTATAAAGATAAGTTATTCTTATTTCTTTCTTCTCTCTTTTCTCTTCTTCAATCAACTACTAATTTCAAGCTGATATGAAAACTATTAAAACACTCTCAGAAACTCTCAAATTGAAGAGTATAGACTAATTAAATTTCAAATATAGAAGAAATTAAATTATCTTCTATAGATTCAATTACTTACTTCTCTTTTAAATAAAACAGCAGTCACATCTCTCTTCTCTCTCTTTCAATCAAATGAAACATGGCCTGTGAAAAGTGAGTATCATGTCAGATCATAATAATCAATACAGCCTCAGTATGCAGAGCTGTATACATGTAGTACATGCTAAACTGAGAGACTGTATTAGTTGTAAATTAGCAGTAGTATTTCAGAGAGAGCTGTGCAGCATGAAAAAGCTACAACTCTCAGTTACATGCATAGAGAATAAATCACTGCAGTAAGTATATATACATTACATAAAAGTAACACTTTTTAATAACACTCAGTCTCTGATATTATGAAAATAGAGTCTCTCTGTGAGATCTGTTTTTATCAGAAGTTAGAGAATTTTATATTTTTTAAGATCATCTTTACATGTCTTATCTATGAAATTAATGAGAGAAATCATTAATTTCAGTGTTCTATTTCTAATATCATTCAAGTGATAGCAGAGTTCACCCTGATCACACTTTTTAAATGTATATTTTCTAATTATTCACATTTATACAGATATATACTAATTATTTATTAGAGAATATTAAAATAATGACTTATTATAACTGTGATACTCTCACTGTGAGAGATACACAATTAGTAATAAATATTATAAAGACTCTGAGAAGTAAGTATTTTAAAGATACTATAGCTCTATGATCTTGATTTTTTTATTTTTATTTTTTATTTTTTTCTTTTTCTTTTATTTTTTTTCTTTCTCTTTTTTTTCATTGTGATTTTTTCTTGTTTTTATTTTATTTTTTGTTTTTTTATTTTTTTTTATATTTTATATTTTTTTTATAATTAAAATTATATGAATTATAATCTGTGTTCAGAAAAGTAATGATATTTAATAAAACTCTCTATTAAATTTTCAACAAATGAGTACTATATTATGATATTATGTAAGTGAGAAATAATTTTATAATCTCATTTAATATCATTCTCAATAATGAGATCAGAATGAAAATATAACTAAGAATTCAAATATATTCTTTATCTGAGACTAGATTTTTATTTGAAAAGTGAATCTGAGATCTTTAATATTTGAAATAATGTGATTTGAAATCAATGTAATGAATATAAATCATGATCAGAAGTAATGCTTTTAGATAACATAATAACTGTAAAGTTTGATTCTGGTCTCAGACACGGTCACACGGTCAGTCTAATCAGTGATGAGGTTAAAATACTTATATTATTAAGAGTTATTCAATGAATATATCAGCAGGTTCTTATTCAAAAAATTTAGTGAGTTTATAGTAAGATGATTGTCTTTATATATTAACAAAATTTCAAAGAGAAGAAAATTAAAAATGATAATTTATATACACTAAGTTTCTGCTTATATGAATATCTATGACAATGAAATCATTTATTTAACTTTAAAAAAGAGTTCAGAATCAAGTAGATTTATTCAAAAAATCATTTTCTGATATTTTATAAAGAGAAAGATAACAGAATCTTGTTTAAACAAGTGAAATAAAAGCTAATAAAATCAAAAGAAGAGTATATATTATTCAAGATTTGAAACAAAACTTGAGTGAAAATCTTGTTTAATAAAATATAAAAAGAAAATATTTTTATCTATAATTCAGCTGAAACTAGAATATAATTATTTCAAATCCTATATACAAAGATGTGATAATAGATTTGATTTAACAAAATACTTATTCTGTTATTTAAATGAAAATTTTGAGTATAGTATAATGCAAAATTAAAAGAGAAGTATGATTTAAATCAATTAAATATAAGATTCTTATATGAAATTTTCTAATTTTACATATCTGAAATTGACAAATGTATAATAATTAGGTTTACAGATACTAGAAAAACTCTGAGAATTAAAAGTTTTCACGTAGATATTATAGTCTCTGACTATATACATCTATAATAAAAGAATAATTATAATAATAACAATTAACAGAAATAATTGAGTAAGCACTTGCTATAAAAAGTCTGTAGAAATCAATAATCAGTCAAAGATTAATAGTTAATAAAAGAATAACAGAGATTGATTAAGTAAAAGTTCTTAGACTGACTGCTGAAATCATGAATTTCATGTATGATCTTATTTGATCTGGTCTCATACATTTCTTAGCGTGAATTCCGCTAGAACTAATCATCAAAAAAACATGCAAAGTGACTATTTATCAGATCTCAAAATGAGATCATGACTTAGAAAAAATAAGAAAGTGATTTTATTTAATCTCATTTAGTCTCATTCTTGGTATAAAGTTACTATTTTTAGACATTTTAAGATTCTTTTAGGCTATTTTTAATTTTTAAAAAAGTAACACTTTTTGATAACACTCAAATGAGATTTAAAGTCATTGAAAGCAATAAAATGAATTTAAATTGATAAGTGAAAATCATGATTCTATTTGAAAAATATGATAAGAGTAGACAGTAAGTCTCACTGAGATAGTATAAGACTATGATCTAATTTTAACACTGTGTAATGAGATTAATCAGATTGATAATAAAATTATCAAATATTCTGATTCTGATCTTAGACATGATTACACGGTTAGTCTAAAAGTTCTTACTGTAGAAAGTCTGCAATGTCAGTTATTAAATAAAAAATTAATAAAACTGAGTTATTATTATTATTATTATTATTCATCAATTATAGATATATGAAGTCAGAGACTATGATATCTATCTGAGAACTTTTAGTTCTCAGAGTTTTTCTAATATCTATAAAGTTAACTATTATACATTTACTAATTTCAGATATGTAAAATGAGAAAATTTTAGCTCAGAATATAAAAACTTTTTATAAATTACAGTAGTTCAACAACTTCTGATACTTTGAAGTCATTTGAAAATATCATGACAAAAGAAAAGAGAACAAAGTCTTAAAGATAGATACATTAAATAAGTAGATAGAAAAGAACAGAAAACTAAAAGTAAAGTAAAGAGAGACTATAATAAAACAAAATTATTAAAGAATAGTGTATAGCTGTTTTAACAGACTATATCTGATGAATTTTCATCTCTTCATATTCAGATATTTCTGAATTTAGTCATTTTCTTATAGCTGCTTGAGTTTCTGATAGAAAGTCTATTAAGTATTTAATCCCTGTCTCAGTTGAGAATAAGAGTCTTATATATAATTTATTTAAATCATACTTCTCTTTCAATCTAGCTCTGAGACTATTGTATAATACACAGTGTATTATAATATACTCAGGATTTTCATTTGCATTGCAGAATGAGTATTCTATTGAATCAAATCTATTATCAAATCTTTGTATATAAGATTTGAAATAATCATGTTCTAGTTTCAGGTGAATTATAGATGAGAATATTTTCTTTTTACATTTAATTAAACAAGATTTCTACTTAAGCTTTGTCTCAAATCTTGAATAATATATACTCTTCTAGACTGACCGTGTGACCGTGTCTGAGATCAGAATCAAACTTTACAGTTATTATATTATCTAAAAGCATTATTTCTGATCATGATTTGTGTTTATCATATTAATCTCAAATCATGTTATTTCAAATATTAAAGATCTCAGATTTACTTTTCAAATAAGAATCTAGTTTTAGCTAAAGAATATATTTAGATTCTTAGTCACATTTTCATTCTGATCTCATTATTGAGAATGATATTAAATGAGATTATAAAATCATTTCTCACTTATATAATATCATAATATAGTGCTCATTTATTGAAAATTTAATAGAGAGTATTATTAAATATCATTACTTTTCTAATCACAGATTATAATTCATATAATTTTAATTATAAAAAAAATATAAAATATGAAAAAAACAAAAAACTAAAAAATAAAGCAAAAACAAGAAAAAATCACCATGAAAAAAAAATAAAATGAAAAAAATAAAAGAAAAAGAAAAAAATGAAAAATAAAATTAAAAAACATTAAGATTACAGAGTCACAGTACTCTTAAAATACTCACTCTTCAGAGTCTTTACAATATTCATTATTAACTGTGTATCTCTTATAGTGAGAGCCACACAGCTGTAATAAGTTATTATCTTTATATTACTTAATAAATAATCAGTATATATCTGTATAAATGTGAATAATTAGAAAATATACACTTAAAAAGTGTGATCAGAGTGAACTCTGCTGTCACTTGAATAATATTAAGAATAGAATACTGAAATCAATAATTCTTTGCATTAATTTCATGAACAAGATATATAAAGATGATCTTGAGAAATATAAGATTCTCTAACTTCTGATAAAAACAGATCTCACAGAGAGACTCTATTTTCATAACATCAGAGACTGAGTGTTACTAAAAAGTGATACTTTTATATAATATATATATACTTACTGCAGTGATTCACTCTCTGTATATATAATTAAGAGTTGTAGCTTTTTCACACTGCACAGCTCTTCTTGAGATGCTGCTGCTGATTTACAAGTCACACAGTCTCTCAGTTCATATATACTGTGTATATACAGTTCTGTGTGCTGAGGCTGCATTGATCATTATAATCTGATATGATACTCACTTTCCATAGATTATGTTTCATTTGATTGAGAGAGAAGAAGAGAAATATAACTGCTGTTTTATTTAAGAGAGAAATAAGTAATTAAATCTGTAGAAGATAATTTAGTCTCTTCTACATTTGAAATTTAATTAATCTATACTCTTCAATTTAAGAGTTTCTGAGAGTGTTTTAATAGTTTTCATATCAGCTTGAAATTGATAGTTAATTGAAGAAGAGAAAAGAGAGAAGAAAGAAATAAGAATAACTTATCTTTATAAAAACAGAGAATCATTATAATTATTCTCTCTAGTAATAAAAATCTATTTTCTGCATGTATCTCTGATATAGATTATATATTAACTGTATACAAAGAATACTAATGGTGCATGTATTGAATAAAGATAATATTGCTATGTATTACTATAGCTGTTTCTGTATATCTCTGAAAGCTGTCAATATTTTCTTTAAGTCTCTTTATATTTGATAAGTTAATAATATATTTCAATGCACTTCTTCTTTCATTATTATTATTATTATTATTATTATTATTATTATTATTATTATTATTATTATTATTATTATTATTATCATCATCATCATTATTATTATTATCACTATTATTATTATTATCATATTATTACTAGCTGTTTCTTCTATCTTCATCTTCTCTTAAGACTTATTAAAACTAATTATATTATCTCTCTTCAAATATTCTGCAGTTCTGTAAACTATTAAGACATGTGAGCACTATCACAGATTAAAGAGTGAGAAGAAGAAGATATTCAAGTGAAAGAAGATAGATTATAAGACATGTTATAATATCTTGAAGAGACTCTGTAAGAAAGTAGAATTATAACAATTTTAAGTAATACTTCTAATAGATTTAGACCGAACTAAGTATAGAAATAATGCAGATGATGTCACTTATAAGAGATTGAAAAAAAAGATAGTGAAGAGTCTAATATAGTAGTAGTGAAATCAGAACAAGTTCTGAGAATGATTTAAGACTAAGATAAAGAGAGAGAGAGAGAAGAAGAGTGTTACAGTAAATAAACAGTAGTAGAAGAAGATTGAGAAGATGTTATAGTAAGAGATAAAGAAGTTAAAACTGATAAGTTTTTTATTTACTAAGAGATAATGATTTTTAATAATACTTCTGTTCTCTAATTGATTAGCAGAAGCTGATAGAGAAGAAGAGAATTGAGATCTTATTCAGATCTTGAATGTGCTTCATAATTCAAAATATTAAGAAGACAGCTCTGCTATCTGAGCATGTTAATCTACTTACTACTAAGATGAAATCTAGACAGCAGATCAGAAAATGCAGGATTTTGAGATGCAGATTAATCTGACTAAGAAGAAGCAGTAGAAACTCTTCTCTGAGAAGACAGTGAAGAGAGATTTTAAGATAATTATCATCTCAGATGAGAAGAAGAAGAAGAATAAGAATAAGAAGTGAATTGTAAAGAATAATGAGAAAAATGAGAAAGAGAAGAAAGATAATAAGTAGAAAAAGTTTTTTTCTTTTCTATATTAATTAGTTATAGACTTGATAACTGTTAAATAATAATTGAAATTAATTTTAAGTTTTCAAAAATTATTGTGCAAGTTGTAATCAATGTCAGAAATAATATATATATATATATTTAACTATCATGATTTACAAATCACTATAATATATAAGTATCAACATTATTTCAACATTGATATTCACAATATTAATATATTTTTAATAATATCATTTAATAATACAATTTAATAACATTCTCTTTCACAATATTAATATATTTCAAGAAATATGACAGAGATTAATCAAGATTATTTATTTACTTTTATACATTGATGATATCTAATCTGAGTTAGTACTAAAATTATAACTAAGCTAAGAAAGAAGATTATTTTCTCTTATAATAATTCTTCTTACATACATCAGTGATTAGTTATTGAAAATAAATTATTATCTTTCTTAGATTATTATCATATCTTCTAAATTCACTTCTTTCATTTCTTTTATTTCTATTAAAGATTTACAAACTCTTCAAGAAATTACTGTGAATCACAAAGTCTATATTATTTACAATTTAACACAGAATGCTCTCTTTCAATTGTGATAAATGATTATTTCATTCTTCATATCTAATTCCAGGTCATAAAATTTATAAAAAACTCAATATAAATATCAAGATAAACTATGAAATAATTATTAACAGATTGTATTGCAGATTACTGAAAAGTCATCTCTCTACTACAATCACTGTAACTAGACTGACCGTGTGACCGTGTCTGAGACCGGAACCAGAATTTTTGATAGTCTCATTATCAATTCAACTGATCTCATTACATGGTTTTAACATTAGATAGTAGTCTCATACTGTCTCAGTGACACTTACTGCTCACTCTTATCACATTTTTCAAATGAGATCATGATTTTCACTTCTCAATTTAAATTATTTTTATTGCTTTAAATGACTTTAAATCTTATTTAAGTGTTATCAAAAAGTGTTACTTTTTACAAAATTAAAAATAGTCTAAAGAAAACCTTAAAATGTCTAAAAATAGTAACTTTGTATCAAGAATGAGATTAAATGAGACTAAATGAGATTAATTTCTCATTTTTTTCAAGTCATGATTTCATTTTAAGATCTGATATATAGTCACTTTACATGTTTTTTTAATGACTAGTCTCAGCGGGATTCACGCCAAGAAATGTATAAGATCAGATCAAATGAGATTAAATGTGAAATTCATGGTTCTGACGGCCAGTCTAACTGTAACTTTATTCAGAATCACGTATTATAAACTGATTATAACTCTGAAGAAATTTTTCAACACCTGAAGTCATCAGAATGCAGATAATAAAAGAAAAATAATTAGAAAATTACTACTGAGCTGATAAGTTACTCTATCAGATAATGATTTGTAATAATACTAACTCTCTAATTTGAAGAAAATCATGTAAAAATAATCATATATTAGTACTCTGATTTCACAACTCTTATCTGATAACTTTTATGAATAACTACTTTACATGTGTATATCTCTGAATCTTTCTCTTTGATTAATTGAAAACTCTGAATTCTGAACACTTCTTCAAATGCTTAATTTAAATCTTCATATTTCACATTTAATCTGTCTTCAGTTCCATCTCAGGATATACTACAAGGCCAT
>NW_003101680.1:4149125-4240045 GCF_000003855.2 Blastomyces gilchristii SLH14081 | reverse complement strand
TTATATTAGATAATTAATCATTGAGTGTAATACTCTGATCAGAAAAAGATTCAGGTATTAAAACTTTCTGATATTCTAGCGGGCTGCGCTCGATCAATTATATAGACTATTTCATTACACTTCACAGATTTCAACCGCTTCATTCTCGAATGTGTACACTCCGATTCTCAGTCATGGCTCATTCTTGATCACCGATCCTCGGCCGCTATAAATGCGTATAGATTCTTCCGCCCTGAAGCTTCACTGCATACATCACCACATACATGTATAAATATTCACTTTAATCACTGATTCTCACACTTTCTCTTTCTTTTCCTTCTCTAACATTTTTCTCTTTATTATATAAGACTTATATATTATACTGATCTATTCTGTGTAGTTCTCTTACACTAGAAAAACATTCATTGTCTTCTTATTAGAAATGATTATTCATGTATTATCTTCTCATTAGAAATGATTATTCATTGAGAGATATCTGAATGCATAATAACATGTAAGAAAGAGAAATAATCAGTTAAAGCAGACACTGAGTTTTCAGATAGAAGCTTGCTTACCAGTTACTCTGACCCTGTAATAAGATCTTATAAAGAGAATATCAGTGAAAGACCTGAGAGTTCTGATACTCAGATGTATGAGATATTCATATAATTACACTTCTTCAAGATTTCACAGATATCATACACTCAATGAATGACATGTCTAACAACAATATAAGAGAACTCTTAAATATGAGCAAAGAAGTAATATCACAGTGACTTCAAGTAATGTTAGAACTATAACAACAACAGATAGCTGACATGCATGTCACTTAACAGCTTTAATATGAAGAAATTCAAAAATTAACTCAACAGAGAACTCATGCAACTTCAGCATCTACAAAAGTGCTGAAAGAACACTTAGATGCTCTTATATATTTTAATACTTCTGATCTCACTCTCTACTCATTATGAAGAATGAAAGTGCTTGTGAAACTGAGTGTAGATGAAGATGTCATCAGTTTATTCACTAATCAAGATTGATATATCAATGAACAGTTGAAGAATCACATGAAACAGAAGTTTCATTCATGAATAAAAGTATGTAAACCAGCATTGTGAACACCTGATAACATCCTCAAATATCTTTATATTCTGTTTCAAGACACTGCAGCACAATAGAAAGCATTAGATTGACTACAGAGTGTCTGACAGAGAAACACTTCTCTCACAACATTTCTTCCTGACTTTGACACTCAGATCTAAGAAGAAGATCATCAATCTTAAGAGGATTGAATGAAGATCAGCATGTTTAAGAAGACATTGACTTTTGAACTCTTACAGACTCTTATAAGTGTAAATGAAGACTTAACTTATGAAGGCTTCTGCACACAGCTCTGAACATTAAATGATTATCTTATCAAGCTCAAGAGTATACAGAACAGTGATAGAAGACATTACATCTCAGTCACTTATACATTCATACTGAAGAGAAGTAACAGCAATGATACAGATGCTATGAACTGAATAGATTCAAATGTCTCTACATAAGCAAGAGTTTTCATCATTTGAACAGGCTTCTGAGTCCCTGAGATTACTTCTGAAGAAGTCATCAATCAATGTCAATATGAAGTATGCATCAACTGTAACTGATTGAGACACATCACTTTCAACTGTTAATTGATCTATGTGCCTTCTTAATCAAGAGAAAGATCAGTGCCTGTCCATGTTAATCACATTGCAGTGAAGAAAGATTCAGAAGAGAACTATGAGAATACTTTAATAAAACAGAGAAAAGATTAGCTCCTGTTCAAATTCATAAACAGAAGCTTGAAGAGGTCAGATGACAACAATTTGAAGAGAAAATAATAATGAATGCAATTCTTATATCTACCATGATTGATAATATGTATAATATGAAAGTCATGATAGACAGCAGTCTAGATTACTATGCAATGATAAAATCTTCAGTTGTAAGATATTATAATCTTCAGTGTATTCTCTTATCAAAATTCTGACTTCTTGCAGAATTTAATGATTCAAAAGATGTTTGCACTCATTACATGATGAAACTGAACATAGATGTTGAAGAACATCAATGTGAAGATGTCTATATATATGAAGTTGATCTTCTTGATTATAATATTATATTAGATCTCATCTAACTATCTGAATAAGTCATCTTATTGAATGCTTGAAACAGGAGCTTGATATTCTCTAACAATGATAAGATTCATGAAGATGATATTCACAAGACTATGAATTTTACACAGATCTCTGTCAATACTTATAAAATGCGCCAAAAAAGAAGTCATTAAAACTGCTGATAAAATCACTGACAGTAAAATCATATATCAATCTATTTCATCAGTCTGGCTGATATCAAGAAAGCTCTAGAGAAGTTATTCTGTAGTACAATAACAGATTCTTATACAAAACTCTCTCAATAATATCATGAATATCTAGATGTCTTCTGACAAGATAACGATGACATTCTCATCTTCACTGATGAATTCAAAAAGAAATATCAAGAGTGTGTATAAAGAGTATTACAATAACTACAAGAAACAGAACTATTAATTGATATTGACAAGTGTGATTTTGAAGTTAAGAGTACTAAATACTTAGGTTTCATCATAGAAGCTGGTAAAGGGATTTGAATGAATTCTGAGAAGATCTCTGTCATTCTTGAATGAGAAGCTTCACACACTGTGAAAGATGTATGAAACTTCATTGAATTTGCTAACTTCTATCAGTGATTTATATAAAGCTTCTCAGATATTGTGAGATCACTTACAGAGCTCACTAAGAAGAACTCAGTATTTCAATGATCAGTGAATGCTGAAGCTGTATTTACACAGATGAAGAAGATGTTCATTAATATCTCTCTACTGATAACATTCAATTCTGATTGTAATACAGTTATTGAAGCTGATTTCTCTGACTATATCATAGAAGAAGCTATATTGCAATATGATGATAAAGATGTCTTACAATCATGCATCTTCATATCTAAGAAACTAAGTTCTGCTGAATGCAATTATGAGATCTATGACAAGAAACTTCTCATAATTATATACTGTTTAGAGGAATGAGACTCTGAACTCTGAAGTATCTCTGAATTTAAGATAATCACAGATTATAAGAATCTTAAATACTTCATAACTATCTGTAAACTCACTAAATAATAGATGTGATAATCTGAGTTTCTAAGCTGCTTTCATTTTACAATACACTACTGCTCTGACAGCCAGAACTCAATGACAGATGCACTCTCATGATGAGAATAAGATATGCTGTTCAATATAACAGATATGCACTGAATAAATTGAGAACACTAGCTCTTAAATCTGAAGATATTAGTTGATCACAATGAGATCACTCATGACACTATACATGCTGCTTTAATTAGAACACTATCTTTTCAAACTGACACTGATATCTTCACTTCTTCTACACTGAATGAACTGTGACATACAGCTAGACTGACCGTGTGACCGTGTCTGGGACCAGAACCAGATTTTTTGATAGTCCCATTACCAATTCGACTGATCCCATTACACGGTTTTAACATTAGATAGTAGTCCCATACTGTCCCAGTGAGACTTACTGTCTACTCTTGTCACATTTTCCAAATAGGATCATGATTTCCACTTCTCAATTTAAATTATTTTTATTGCTTTAAATGACTTTAAATCTCATTTGAGCATTATCAAAAAGTGTTACTTTTTAAAAAATTAAAAATAGTCTAAAAAAAACCTTAAAATGTCTAAAAATAGTAACTTTATGCCAAGAATGGGACTAAATGGGACCAAATGGGATCACTTTCTCATTTTTTTCAAGTCATGATTCCATTTTAAGATCTGATATATAGTCACTTTACATGTTTTTTTGATAGCCAGTCCCAGCGGGATTCACGCCAAGAAATGTATGGGACCAGACCAAATGAGACCAAATGTGAAATTCATGGTCCCGGCGGCCAGTCTACATACAGCAGCTTAGACTGATAAACTCTTTCAAACTCTTATCAAAGCAGTATAATAAGAAGTGTCTCAATTCTCTCCAGAATTATATATAAAGACTGACATTTTAAAATATTCAATAGATAATAGTAATACTCTGTGATTTCATGAACAACACTGAGTCTCTCACTCTGAACTCTTACATACTCAGATAATACAAGAGATACATGATTCATATTTAATCAGTCATTCAGACTGTGAATAACTATACTGAATGATCTCTCAAGAATTCTACTGATCTGAGATATTAAATAGCATCAGACATTTCATCTGAATCTGCAACTGATGTTCTTTCATTATCTTGTGAAAGAACTGTAGAAACAATCTGCTGAAACTGCTTAATATCTCTAATAGAATCTGATAAGATGTGATAATTAACTTCACTGTTGATCTCTCTGAGAGTAAGAATTGTAGAAACATTCTGATCATTGTGAATTGATTGAGTAAAGATATAATATTAAAATCTTGTGATAAGATGAATACTGAATAAGTCACTGAAGCTTTTCTACAAAGCCTGTTCTATTAAATGTATAAACTCCTGAGATTGATAGTATTGAATTAGAACTGTCAATTCATGAGCACTCTCTGAATAAGAATCTGTCAAGTTCTCAAGATTATATGCTGTCTATCAAATGTCTATCACTCTGAGACTGATGATGTGTCAGAATGAATAATTCAGACTGTGAAAAATTATCTTTATAAGTTCTGCAATCACTTATAAGACAATTGACATGATCTTCTTCTATATACAGAGATCACTATCAATGATTGAGATGCTGTTTCAACAGATATAAGCTCATTCTTTCTTACACACAGTTATTACATGAAGATGTTAAATCTTCTAGAGATTACACAGTTCACACTGAACTCTCACAGTTTAATTCAGATCACTGATAATATAGTGATAAAACTGTGAGATATCTGCAACTGAGCAGAAGTCTCTATGACAAGTGCTAAATAAGATCAAGAAGATCAAGTTAATATCTGACAAGATTCTGCAGAGCAGTATAAGATAGAAGATCTTGTATAATTGAATCTTAAGAATATACAGACTATACATTCATTCTGTACATTGAACGATCATTATATGAAATACACAGTGACAGAGATTCTAGACAGTTATAACTACTGTCTTGATACTTCATCAGAGATTTATAATATGTTTCACACAAGCTTGCTCTGCTATACTGTCACTGATCTGTTCTCTTCTCAACTGACTTCTTACTGACAACTGTCAGAGATTGTAGAAGAAGATAACAAACTTGAATGAGAGATTGAGAATATTTTTAATAAGAGATTCTGCAGCTGCAGCTGATAATATCTTGTAAAATGAGTTGAGTATGATTGTCTGACCTGAACTCTGAGTTCTGCATTATCTGAAACAGCAGCTCTTGACTGATAAGAACTGCTTCTGAAAAGATTACATTAATGTGATGAGCTGCATCTGATCAATTATATAGACTATTTCATTACACTTCACAGATTTCAACTGCTTCATTCTTAAACATGTACACTTTGATTCTCAGTCATTCTCAATCACTGATTCTCGGCTGCTATGAACATGTATAGATTCTTTCACTCTGAAGATTCATCACATACACTATCACATACATGTATAAATATTCACTTCAATCACTGATTCTCACACTTTCTCTTTCTTTTCCTTCTCTAATATTTTTCTCTTTGTTATATAAGATTTATATATTATATCAATCTATTCGGCGTAGGCCTCTTACAGATATAGAGTGAACTCAGTTGAAATATATGATTGATTTACTGCTTCAGTTATATAAGATAATAAAGACAGTCTTAATTACTTATATATCAATACTGCAGTCAGTCTAATGAGTGTATAACAGTTTATTTACTTATTGTAAGAAGTATTTGAATCACTTAAAAAGAAATTCAGTCTGAAATAATACTATAGTGCAGGCTATTATTACTATAAGAAATAAACTGATATATTACTACAGTAAAACTGAACAATCTTTTACAGAGTGCTATACTATAACAGCTCTACTAAATCTCTCTCATTAAGTTAATATTTATACTTCTCAAGATTAAACAGAGAAGAAATGAGACTTATATATTGAATTAGTTTAAGACTACTATAATATGAACTATCAGAGATTTGAACAAGCAGATATTAGAGATATGAAGACAGTGAAATACAATTCTCTAGTAAGTAATAATCTTTGATAACACTTCATATTATATAGAACTATCATACTAACTTTGAAACAGAACTTGTATATATTGATTACAACTGAAAATCAGATAAAACTATATATTTATAAAACTGAATTTAATTACTATCTTTAAGATGATCTGATAAATTTACATGTCAAATCAATTCTAAAGTTATAAAAAATTATTAAGAGTATATATTCAACTATTACACTGATGATGCATGATATTCTGATAATTTTATTAACAGAGATAAGAATGAAGTGAAAGTTCAACTTAAGCAGAAATATTTATCACTATTATCAGAGATAATTGTAAGAAGAAATAATTAAAAAACTTGTAATTATAAAATATAGAATTATGAGACAGTTTAATATCTCTGATTACAGTATATCAGAGAAGTGTAGTTTTCATAAGAAAGTAAAGAATAAACTTGTACAAGAATGTATTTAATTATTTCATAAGTATTATTAATAATCATTATTAAATTCTGATTATGTAAGTAATCACTGAATGAACTGAATGAGACTGAATTTGATCTTCAGTCTCAGTCTTATTTTGATTTTGAAAGAATAATCATCTTTCACAGTTTATTCTGAGAAATTACTCTTATTTCACTATTCTTGAATTAAATCTGATCATTTTTCACATCATTTCTCTCAGAAATAATTCATTTTCAGATTTTTTTAATGCTTGATTCTGATAAGACTCACATCAAGAAATGTATGAGACTAGATTAAATGAAATCAAATGTGAAATTCATAGTTCTGCTGACTAGTCTATACTCTTCTTTTGTTTCTATCAGCTATTATTTTACTTATCTAAACAAGATTCTCTTATCTTTCTCTTTATAAAAGATCAGAACACTGTTTTTTAAACAGATCTTCTTAACTCTGAACTCTTTTTTACAGCTGAATCAGTTAATTCATTATCATGAATATTTCTATGAGTAGAAACTCAGTGCAGATAAATTATCAGTTTTAATATTCTTCTCTTTTGAATTTTTAAAACAGAATTTAAAATCAGTTCAAGATTCATTTGATCATTATAAATCTGACTATTTTTAAGTCTTTTTAAAGCAGCTTAACTATCAGAGAATATTTATATCTCTTTCAAACTATTTTCTCTTTTATAAGATTTTATTTCAATAAGTTTGAAAGCTTTCACTATTATAAATAGTTCAGCATCAAAGACTTCAGATTCACAGTTCAAATATCAGAAATCTGAGATATAATTGATATTATCTTCAGTATAATCAATGTCTGCATCTAATCTATTCAAATTCTCATTTTTTGAGTCATCTGACTAAATCAGAATAGAGTTTTTTATATTAATTGTAGAGATCTTCTTCAAATACTGTTCATATTCTCTCTCTTTAGATAGTTCACTTATTTGCAAGTCTATGAGAGATTCAAGCTTTTCTCTTCAGAGAGATATCTTCTCATAATTAACTTTCTCAACATTTAAAATAAAACTGAGTAATTAGTATAAAGTTATCACAGAATCACTGAATAAGATAATTTAAAACTGTATAATAGCTTGTATATATAATAATAGTTTACAGTGAAAGAATATAGCAATAATTAAAATAAATTCTTATATATAAAAGAGACATAATCTGATAAAAAAGTTAATTACTATTATAAGAAACTAACTGCTATGTGATTTTTTATAAAAGTTTGTAATTACTGATTATATGAATCAGTGACAGTAAATATATAAGTAGAAGTAAAAGAAACAATCTAATGTTAATAATAATTAACAATTTTAAATTTTAAATTTATATATAATTAAAAACAGTATGTAATTTAATATATTAAATTTTAATAAAAATGAATATAAATATATTTCTAATATATTTTAAAATGAAATTGTATTTTATTTAATTAATTATTTAATTATTCACTGTTTTTTTAATAATAATCATTGAAATAGGTTTATACAGTTGAGTGTTTAAGTGAAAATAGATAATAATTCTATTAATATAATTAATTATTTAACACTCATTTTCATTTAATACTTATCTTTATAAATCAATTACAATTAGACTGACTGTGTAACTGTGTCTGAGATCAGAATCAGATTTTTTAATAGTCTTATTATCAATTCAACTGATCTCATTACATAGTTTTAATATTAGATAGTAGTCTTATACTATCTTAGTAAGATGTACTGTCTACTCTTATTACATTTTTCAAATAAGATCATGATTTTCACTTCTCAATTTAAATTATTTTTATTGCTTTAAATGACTTTAAATCTTATTTAAGTGTTATCAAAAAGTGTTACTTTTTAAAAAATTAAAAATAGTCTAAAAAAAACCTTAAAATATCTAAAAATAGTAACTTTATATCAAGAATTAGACTAAATAAAATCAAATGAGATCACTTTCTCATTTTTTTCAAGTCATGATTTCATTTTAAGATCTTATATATAGTTACTTTGCATGTTTTTTTAATAACTAGTCCCAGTGAGATTCACATCAAGAAATGTATAAAATTAGATTAAATGAGATCAAACCTGAAATTCATGGTCCCGGCGGGCCAGTCTAATTACGATTAACTTCAAATATTTATATTTCAATAAATATTTATTTAAAAACTATTCTAAAAACAGAATAACATTTATAGATATATATTATATTTATATTGAATTTTTATTAGAAAAATAATAAGAAATATTTTTTGGAATTATATTAATACTATAAAGTCTTGAAAATTTATAGGTTAACAAATAAACCAGTTAAAATAATGAATATTCATTGAGATATTAATCATTTAAAGTTGTTTGTAATTGATTTACAAAGGTGAGCGTTAGCTGGAAACGAGAGTTAGGTGGTTGATTACGTTACTTGTCACTTATCATGTGATGTGGTGGCTCAAGTACCAGTTTCCCACATTTCAACATTTTGATGCTGGCTAACCAAACCTGTGCGAGGTAGATGATACCTTGAAACTGCTTCCCAAATTTTTGGCGCGGGCTTGGCCGCACTTGCCTGAGATGCACGGGAATTTTCGTCGCGTGACATTACCAGCTAGATACAACAAAGTGTGCTTATTAACAGAATCGCTTCATTCTTTTCGATATCTTTGTCCCTACCTAAGCATGCTTGTTCAAAGATCAAAGAAATCCTTTCCTTTCCACTTGTACATGGACATGCGTCCACTGAGGACTTTGTGTTGCGCTGTTTGAAACATATGCACTCAGCCCCAGGTTTCGGGGATAACAGAGCTCACAGTCATGCCACATATGAGGGATCAGGCCCTTGTAACAATCTCATGCGAGCGATCGTCGACTTCTCTGTCCACAAGTCCCCCATCGGGGCAAGCTCTGTCCTACCTCCAGGAACTCACTTCCAATTCACTCTCTTCGTTCGTCTGGTCGTCCGTCACCCGTGCCAGAGATGCTGTTTACAGGCTTAGGGCTAAGCCAGGAAATGCGGAGGAGATGCGAATTAAGGAAAGAAAACGTATCCTCTCCATAAGGCTTCAAGATGTAAGCTTTAGTCTCTACGTATAATTTAGAGCTTGACCTCTGACGATTTGCTTGAAGGCTACAACGCTCCACGATTGGTTGGACATTGCGAGTGAACTTGATGAACTTGATGGCAACAATGAATGGAAGGCGACTTTTGAATGTGACGAATATAATCCATCACTAGTTCAACGAAGACTACATCAGCTCGAGAAGGCCCGGCGTAGCTGTGATGCAGCGGCTATGACCCATATTATCCGCACTTCCCTAAGCCGTGATCTTGGAGGCATGACCAATAGCGACATGTATAACCACTCGCGAATCGGGACGAAGAACCTGGTAGATCAGTATATCACGACCGCTGCCGAAACCCTATCGACTTTGCTGGATGTGTCGCGAAAATACGATTTCGATGGCTCCGAGTCGAGATACCTGCTGGAACAGCTCCTTGCCGCTCGGCAAGCGTTTGGCCGAAGTGCACTTCTACTTTCAGGAGGCGCTACTTTTGGCATGAACCATATTGGTGTTGCGAAGGCGCTTTGGGAGACACGATTATTGCCACGCATTATCTCCGGTTCCTCTGCGGGTAGCATTGTTAGTGCTGTTCTGGGTGTCTATACGGACGAGGAAATGCCTGAGATCCTTTCAAACTTTGGATGTGGCGACTTTTCTGTATTCAGTGACGAGGACGACAGGCTGCAAGTCTTTCAACGATTGATGAGGTTTCTTAAACACGGCTCATTTTATGACATTGCCCACCTGACCCGAGTGATGAGGGATTTGCTAGGCGATGTGACTTTCCAGGAGGCATACTATAGGACAAGGAGGATTTTGAACATTGGCGTCTCCAACGCTGGCATTTACGAGTTGCCAAGGTTGCTGAACTACATCACCGCCCCGAACGTTTTGATTTGGTCCGCAGTGTAAGTTTACTGTTCTCCGTTTATTGTTAATATATACTAACTTCTCGCAGAGCCACATCATGTTCTGTTCCGCTAATATTTTCGTCGTCATCCTTGAAGGCGAAGGACCCAATCACTGGAGAGATAACGGAGTGGCACGATGCGCCTCATCGGTGGATCGACGGCTCGGTCGACCATGATTTGCCAATGACGCGCTTATCAGAAATGTTCAACGTCAACCATTTCATTGTTTCCCAGGTCAATCCACACGTTGTCCCTTTTATTCCACAGGAGGAGACCTTCTTTCTCAGCGATGTCGTGGAAAAGCAGTTGGAGTCAAGTTGGATGAAGTATCTTACAAGGGTGGCAAGAGAGGAGGCGTTGCATCGAATGCACATTCTTTCTGAGATCGGGGTGTTCCCTAACATCCTAAAAAAACTCAGATCTATTATGAGCCAAAGATATCACGGAGATATCAATATCCTTCCTCGGATACCGTATGACGTATTCCCGAGCATCCTAAGAAATCCTACCTCGGAATTCATGGTCCAGGCCTGCCTCTCTGGTGAAAGGGCGACTTGGCCCAAGCTGGGTAGGATAAGAAATCACTGCGCAGTTGAGCTTGCCTTAGACTCTGCTGTCCAAACCATGCGAGCCAGAGTTATTTTCCGTGTTGATCATGTTGATCCGCTAGTACGCACAGTAATTGCGCGGACCCCAGATCGCTCCGCGCTTCATCAACGAAGAATCCGTGCTCAACGGAGCAGTTCGTTCGACGCAGAGGCTGGCGAAGTCTCACAGAATAATAGACTGCCCAATCATAAACTCCGCAAATCACGAAGTTCCGCATCGCATGAGAATATTGGCTTCGATGCCACCTATTCACGGATGCCCACAGAAAGGGTCGGCGTTCAACTGCAAAGGCCGATGTTGTCGAAGATATCTGCGGCCCAGAAAGCTAACATTAGGATCCCTTCTACTCTTGGGTTAGAGCCGGACGATGGCCAGTTGGACGTTGAACTACCTCAGAATTTTCGACTCCCCGAACCTATTTTACCAAATGAAACCCCATATTCGAATATGTCAGAGTGGGCCAGTGCTAGTAGGGCGCAAAGTCCAGCTCGGTCACGTCGCCCTTCCAATCCGCATGTTCCAGCCACTATGCCAACTCCGTCATCGGTTGCGGCTACAGCGGTCCTGTCTGCAGCCGCACTACCCGCGCTCATCATGAGATCTGGATCGGTGACTGGCCCACCGTCTCCTACTGAACAACACCGACGCCCGTTTCATCCATCGTAAGATTCGAGCTACTAATGATATGGCGGCGGTACTCCGTAGTGCCAATCTGCTTCGGTTTGTGCTTGGACCGGTATTAAAGTCACTGGACAAGCACTTGTATTCCCATATCGTTTAAGTTTTTGTTGTTTCCTTGCCTCCATGGATATCTCTGTAGTAACAAGTTGGGGATTCCGGTGGCCTCACGGGAAAGTCCAAGCCGGAGTGCATCACAACGATCTGCCTGCGAAGTACTCCGAAGGATGATAACTCTTATCGCTCCTCAAGAACCCGTCTGCTTGAAATAACCGCCTCCCTCTTCCGACCAAAGCATCGTTTGCGGATTCCTAGTCGTTTGAGACAGACTGGATAGACACGGGCTATAGTTGTTTTTTGTATTTTGGCCAGCTGTAATGGGTCATTAGATGTATCTGCACCTACCTAGTTATGCACTCTACATAAGTAACTTACATTGCCGCCCTCAGTCGTATTGACAAACGCACCTGTTGCTGAAGATCCCTGAGAGTCTAAATTTTTTTGGTGTAGATTAAAGCTCCAACAAGTCACACAAATGGTGCGTAAAGGGGCATTATTGTTAGATTACATCAACCTTTTTGCCTTGCAGGGTTGCTCGCAGTTGAACGTACCAGGGCTATTCCCTCAACTACTAATGACCTGATGAAACCACACAAACCGGATTACTCCGTACCGTTGAACATTGTGGCCCCTCAATACACTAGACATACCATACTCAGCACATCATCTCTACACTCTCTGATCATATTGAATTTTCATAGTTTATGAGACTCTAGCTCATTCTTACTCTTTCTAATACTAATTCCAGTTTTTAATCCTCTAATCTACATCTCTACACTAAGAAACTGAGTGTTGAGAAGAGAATGAGAAAGAAGAATCAACATTGTGTGTATTATCTGGCTAGCAAGGTTCTCTATATACAATGAGAGATGCAGTAGCCACAGCAACTATCAATATATTATGTGTGAGATGTGTACTCCGTCCATACCCCACACAAACTGCTCGTAGAGAGAAATCGTTAGTACGCCGCCCCAGAATCCGCCTCGCATGATCAGCCCACCGAAGGAAATGAAAGAGATCTGCCGTTTCTTTGTTCTTTGTTTTCTCAAGCAAAACTGCCCCCTGCAACCGTGCAGAGAGTTATGCTGCTTGACTCCATTATTGGTGAACTCTAGCTAATGCAAAGCTAATGCAAAGCTAATAACGAGGACCGCTGTTCCCTTACAGCCCCCATCTCGCTCCCACTCGGCCGCTACATTGATTCTTTCCCCACCTAACCGTGTATGATTCCTTGGCCATGCATGCTGTGCTTAAACCTAGACAACTACCCGCCGGGGGCCGATTGTGGGGTGAGTAAAGGAGGGGAGGGTGACCAGCTCTGCACAACGATGATGAGAAATCAGCTTTGCAAATGCCGCACTGATTGATTGGTGATCCGATGAGTACATGGGGCCGAAGTCGATCCCTGTGGCAAATGCTATTCGGACTGATTATTGGCTTCTACAAGTCGAAGTCTAGACTGGGGGAAAGGAGGGGCCAAAGGGAGAGACAGCAGCCAGTTTGTGAATAATAATAGAATTGAGTGAGTGGAATGCGATCTCTGTGGTCCTGGGCAATGGGCAAATAGGAATTACGATCCTCCCAATGTTTCCCGCATTCCTAGTAAATTACAATGTCCGCCAGTTGTGCTCGAGATAAGTCATCCTTGGAAGGTTATAAATTTGATCTGCACATTGCGACCTGGCCCCTGTCATCAGCCCCGGCGGGCGCCGAGTATTTGGCCCAAATTTCCCATTTAAGTGAATTAAGCTCCATTTGAGGCCATTTGAGGAGCGTTATGTTATCTACCTTAACTTTGTTCCCTGTCTCCAGGCGTACGTTTCATGGATTATTTTTTATCGGGATGCTCGCTATTAAAACTCCAATTAGCGTGATCGTCCCGGGAAGGGCGCGCGCATCCTGGCGAAATTGACTGCGCTCTTCGGAGAAACTATGCCAACGATGCAAACGTATAAAACGAAGCGCAAATCCGGGCCCTTGCGGGTGCAATCACGAGTGTGACCAACAGGGTGAAGGTTTTCCCCTTAGCATCCTTGTTGAGGGGTTGATACATCCATGAACGAGGTATTCCCGGTGGTAGAAGCGGATTTTTTACCTAGGCGTCTGGATACTAGGTAGTTCACTGCCAATGTGAAGTTGGAAGCAAGAATAAAAGCTTGATTGCTTATTTCTTGAGACCAAGCTTTTTCGCAGGGAATAATCGGCTGTTTCTTCTCTTTGAGTAAAATAAATATCGGAGCTTTCCTTCATCTCATAGGGTTAGCATGGTCCGATATTCTGTTTATTGAATTATTTTTCTTCTTCTTCGCCTTTGCCCCGTGGAGCTAAAACTAGGAGGATGACGGAGTGGAGATGCCACATCATATACTTGAATCTATGTACGGAGTACTTGTGTACTCCGTAGTAATACTTGCTTTAAAATGGTGGGGGCTGGAAGTTTGTGTAATTCCCAAATACCAATAGTCGTGTTTTCTTTTCTGGCCTGTCAAGTTAACTTCGCGGCGGTTGGACTCTCAGGAAGGGAGCATCAAATATGGGCATCCAAGTTTTCGGTCGCGTTAATGCCTGCCTTGATGATTCTGCTATCCACCGTACGTGCATGTAAGCTAGCAGAGTCTTCTAGTAAAAACAGGGGATTGCTTATTAAATTATTTTCTGTTGCCTCAGGGCAAGGCATCTAGATTTGCGATTGGTGCATTGCTAAAATGGTTGTCAAGCGGGCTTGCACAGGATGCGCGATTACATAGGATGTGCGTTAAAAGTTTCCGTTGGCAATAATCATCATCGTCCTTTTCCGTTTCTCATTTTGCTCCATCTCCCCTCGGATCCCAGATGACCACAGCCAATCAATGAGCAGCTGCCCCTCATTAGAACGACTTCTGATGGGAAGCTGAGCGGGTTTTTGTTCACACCCGCAGGTAACACACTCGTTAGTTAGCAAGCAAATTTACTTATCCGACTGAATACCGATGATTTTGCCTGTATAGGTGATGGATTTCCGCTTTTGTGTTCATACATGGCAGCCTGGAGACACATACGTCCTCTTGTGGGGAAATCGGGCCACTGTTAAGCGCTGTGCCGCCCGATCTGAGTATTAGTGCCGGGAGATAGCCAATAAAAAGGCCATTGTCAAAACTGCGAAGGAGAAGGATATCTCGATGTTGATCGCGGGTTAATCGCTTTGGGGGTGTAGCAGGGGTTCCAGAGTTTCTCAGGCCTCCGGAGGTGCAATAGGAGGTTCAAGAATAGCAAGGAGATCCATCTTGATGATAATAGAATGAGTATAGGCACGTACGGGGGAAATAATAAGGGCCTGTTCGGTGCGGCTATGTGTACTCGTAAAAAAGTACAGCCCCAATATAATGACTGTTTGGTGGGCAGAGTGGCTGTACTAATATTACAGCTGCTTTTTGCAAAGTAACTTACAGATGAAAAAGGTCAGATGTTTAGTGGATTGAGTAGCTGTACTTTCATCTTTTATCTCTCTATTTACTCTTTATCTCTCTCTTTATTATAAAAAAAACCAACTTTCCTGTACAAAATGCCCTGTAATGTGACCTCATGTGATATTACATGCAACCTCATTGAATTCATGAATGGGATTGAATAGCCAGTGCTGCAGCCTGTACAGCTCTGATATTAATCTTTATTCTTTTCTTTATAGATGTTCTTTACTGTATTTACATTCTGTCTACTCTTCTCTAC
This sequence comes from Blastomyces gilchristii SLH14081, assembly GCF_000003855.2. Taxonomy (NCBI): domain Eukaryota; kingdom Fungi; phylum Ascomycota; class Eurotiomycetes; order Onygenales; family Ajellomycetaceae; genus Blastomyces; species Blastomyces gilchristii. Next base: position 4,224,409 of record NW_003101680.1, on the reverse strand, counting down.
ATTCATTACAATCTATATGTTTATTAATATACTCATCACTCTCTTTAGTATAGAAAAACCAACTTTTACATGTAAAATGCTTTATAATGTCATTTCATATGATATCACATGCACTCTGTCAAATTCATGAATAGAATTGAACAGCTGACTTTACAGTCTATGTGATTCTAATATTAATTTTTATTCTTTTATACGGTATTTACATTCTTTATACTCTTCTTTACATTCATTACAATTTATACATTTATTAATATACTTCTTTCATACACTACTGCTTAGCATGTGAGAATTCTCATTCTCTCAGTATATTTGAATACTCTTAATACGTTTATTATGTCGCTATTTATTATAAAAAAATTAACTTTCCTATGTAAAAAACACTGTAATGTAACATCACATGCACTTTATTAAAAATATATAATGATATTTAGACTGACTGTGTAACTGTGTCTGAGATCAAAATCAAACTTTACAGTTATCATATTGTTTAAATGTGAAAGATGTAAAGCTTGCTTAATTAAAAAGATTGCTAACTTGTAAGAAGTTATATAATAGAAGAATTAATAAGCTAGAATATGTAATCTAACATTCCCACTTATCAGAGTAACTATACAGAATACTATATATAAAATTCATCTTCAAATCAAGTACAGGTATAAAAATGACTAGAAAATATAAGGAAATAAAAGAACCAGTTATGAAATTAATGATTTTTTATCTCTTTATTTGTTTATGTTAATATTGATCTTTCAATGCATATATTTTAACATTTCAAGTGATTCAATCAGCTCATTCACTGTGTTTTCAGCAGATGAAATATATTATATAAATATCTCATTCTTACAGATAAGATTCTAAAGAATATGAAAACAGATTGTTATATACTTCAATCAATGTAGAATTGCTTCAAAAGAGAATAGCTTTATAATAGATATATTATTAATATAGATTGTATAAGCAAGATTATTGACTGCAGTAAAAATAAAATGATTATTAATATTTAGATTATTAAAATAAAATGAAATGAAATTAGTGTTGTCTAGAAGCTTACATAGATAGACAAGTATATAAATAGTTTTAGAGAATGCAATATATTTAGTCTTAGTTAATGAATTGAAAATCTTAGTTTGTTAGTAGCTCTGTTATACAACAGTTACTTATTATATAAATGATATAATCAGTAATTGAACAGAATCTCAGATCTGTATCAACTCAATGAATGTCAGCATATGTTACAAATTTAATATAAGTATCTCGGTGAAAGATTATACTCTTACTGATTCAATCTTGTAAATATCAAAGGTTAAACTTTCAGTTGAATTTTAAATATTATATTCAACAAAGAAGTATTAAGTAGACTGACCGTGTGACCGTTTCTGAGACCAGGACCAGATTGTTTGATAGTCTCATTATCAATTCAACTGATCTCATTACACAGTTTTAACATTAGATAGTAGTCTCATACTGTCTTAGTGAGACTTAGTGTTTACTCTTATCACATTTTTCAAATGAGATCATGATTTCTACTTCTCAATTTAAATTATTTTTATTGCTTTAAATGACTTTAAATCTCATTTGAGTGTTATCAAAAAGTGTTACTTTTTAAAAAATTAAAAGTAGTTTAAAAAAAACCTTAAAATGTCTGAAAATAGTAACTTTATGCTAAGAATGAGACTAAAAGAGATCAAATGAAACCACTTTCTCATTTTTTTCAAGTCATGGTTTCATTTTACAATCTGATATATAGTCACTTTGCATGTTTTTTTAATAACTAGTCCCAGCGGGATTCACACCAAGAAATGTATGGGACCAGACCAAATGAGATCAAATGTGAAATTCATGATCTCAGCGGCCAGTCTACTATCAAGGCAGAAAGACTATTGAATAGCATAGTCAGACTATTAAATACAGAAAGAGATCTATTCTTTCAGACTATGAGATAGTTATACATAGTCTGTATCACCTTAGTAGCTGATTATAAAGTTCAAGTTTGATGAAATAATCAAGAAAATTTCACTGAACTCTTTCAAAGTCTGTAAAACAGAGCTTTGAGAAGAATTCTAGAAGCATTCAAAACATCTTCTCTTAAAGCAATGGAAATTGAAGCTTTAATTTATTCATCTGCTATTAGATTGAAAAGGCCTGTATGAACTATACTCTCAGAGTCATAAAAATAAGCTTAAATTATATAATCAGAGAAAGAGTTTCTTCTTCATTTTCATCAATCAACTCAGAAAATGAACTGAATTGAAATAGATTTCTTGATTGAAATGAAAATAATTCTTCAAAAAAAATACTCTCTCAACTATACAGACTATATTCTCTGATTCAAAATTAATTTTCTTCATTAAATGTTGAGAAAATTAATCATGAGAAGATATCTCTCTAAAGAGAAAAGCTGAAATCTTTTATAGACTTGTAGATAAGTGAACTTTCTAAAGAGAGACAATATGAACAGTATTTAAAAAGAATCTCTACAATCAATATAAAAGACTCTATTCTGATTTACTCAGATGACTCAAAAAATGAGAATTTAAACAGATTAGATACAGGCATTGCCTATACTAAAGATAATATTAATTTTATCTCAGATTTCTGAAATTTAGACTGTGAATCTGAAGTTTTTGATGCTGAACTATTTACAATAGTAAAAGCTTTCAAACTTATTAAAAAAAAAGTTTCTAAAGAAGAGACTAGTTTAAAAGAGATATGAATCTTCTCTAATAGTCAAGCTGCTTTAAAAAGACTTAGAAATAGTCAGATTCATAATAATCAAATGAATCTTGAACTGATTTTAAATTCTGTTATAAAAATTCAAAAGAGAATAACATCAAAACTGATAATTCATCTACACTGAGTTCCTGCTTAAATGAATATTCATGATAATAAATTAACTGATTCAGCTGCAAAAAAAGAAGTTCACAATTAAGCAGATCTATTTAAAAAACAAAATTCTGTTCTTTCATAAAGAGAAAGATAAAAGAATCTTATTTCAATAAGTGAAATAAAAGCTGATAGAAACAAAAGAAGAGCATACATTATTCAAGATTTGAAATAAAACTCAAGTGAAAATCTTGTTCAATAAAATGTATACAAAAGTATTCTCATCTATAATTCAGCTGAAACTAGGACATGGTTATTTCAAATCCTATATACAAAGATTTGATGATAGATTTGATTCAACAGAGTGCTTATTCTGCAATGTGAATGAAAATCCTGAGTATATTGTAATGCATTGTGCATTATACAATAGTCTCAGAGTCAGATTAAAGAAGAAGTATGATTTAAATCAATTAAATATAAGGTTCTTATTTGCAACTGAGACAGGAATTAAATACTTAATAGACTTTCTATCAGAAGCTCAAGCAGCTAGAACAAAATAGCTAAATTCAGAACTGTCTAAATATGAAGAGATGGAAATTAATCAGATATAGTCTGTTAAAACAGCTATACACTCTCTTTAAACATGTTTATTTGTTATTTTCTTTTACTACAGTTTCTTTTCTTTTCTTTTCTATCTACTGTCTCTATCTTTAAGACTTTATTTCTTTTCTTATCTTATGTTACTTTTGAAATGTTTTCAAAAGTATCTGAAGATATTGAAAATGCTGTAATTTATGAGAGGTTTTTGTATTCTGAGCTGAAATTTTCTAATTTCGCGTATCTGAAATTGACAAATGTATAATAATTAGCCTTACAGATACTAGAAAAACCCTGAGAACTAAAGGTTTTCAGGTAGATATCATAGTCTCTGACTGCATACATCTATAATGAAAGAATAATAATAATAATAATAATACTAATAATTGTAAATATCAGAGTATATATTTGAATACAGCTTAGTTTTTTTGATATAAAGCAGATGCTGAATCACTTAAGAAAACTTGCAGTGAAGTTAATATTGAGATATGTATTAATTATCAGATATTATAAAGATTCAGTACTGAATTAATAGAACTGCAGAGTAAATTTCACTGTGTAAATAATTACTTCTTTATAATTATTCATAAAATCATGTTTCTCTTTTATAGAGCTAAATATTGAGTGAAAGTTATTGAGAATTTGTTCAGAAGATTTCTAATGAAAAGAGATTTAAATAATCTGAGTGCAGTTGAATCTCTTTCAATTTTCATACTTAAATAGCAGTTCAACTTCAGTACATTCTTGATGTTGTAATTAGCGGTGACTTCAGCTTTTACTCAGTTCAGATTATAAATTTTCAAGCTGTAAAAACAGACATCATTTATATAAATGACTGTATGGATTTATTTTACATCATGAATAAAAAGTTCAGTATTACAAAATATAACACAGAAATCTGATTGTAATAACATTTTCTACAGCTTTTCATATTATAGCAGTACTGCTTGATTAAGATTATAAAGTTTCTGCATTAATTTACATACAAAATTATCACAGCTCTTGCAGAATTCTGTGAATTGATTCATATATATCTGTTTATCAGCAGACAGTTTAATGTTCAAAAAAGCAGTCATCATTGAAATTTGCTGCATATATTAATCTCAGAATATCAAGATTGTTATGAAAACTCAGAAAATAAATGCAGAAATAACAGATACAAAGATTTTTAAGTAATTAACTTTCTTTTGTTGATAATTGCTACAGACAATTCAGCAAGCTTTATAATGAATAATATCACTTATATTGTTGAATTTGTTATCAAATACTCACTGACTGTGAAGAACAGTCATTTGTGAGATTCTCTTAATTAGTTATCAAATCTTAGTCTGCTTTAAGTGATTGATCTTTTTAATACAGACTTTATAATAGTATTTTCATTTCATAGAAGTTTTGAGATATATGAAATTCTTTGAAATTGAAAGTGTAGCAATTTCAGAATTAAAAGATAGATTTTCAAAACTGCATCTTACTGAAAATTTTCTCACTATCATAATATTTCTTGTAAATGTTGAAAGATTATCAGATTCAACTATAAATTTCAGAGAATTCAGTATATTCTACATTATAAAAAAAGTATTCTCATAAAAGTTTCATACTTAATTCATCAATTATTAAGAAGTATAAGAAATAGCAGATACTCAGATTGAGTATTCTGATTAATAAACAGATTATTAATTAATAAGTAAGAAATTATCAAAGAAATCACTGCAGTCACTTGACAGACTATAGTAAGTAAATTTGAAATTACTGAAGAAATTACTGCAACTCACTTAACAAACTACAGTGAGTAAAGGTTTCAGATTATGAGTATTTAATATTAAAGAATTGATAAAATAAAAATTCTTCTCAAAAATAATGTTTTTTAAAATGTATAAATACTTATTGAAGAGATTAATCACTTTACAATAATCTTAAAGTCAGATTAAAAGAGAAATATAATTTAAATTAATTCAATATAAGATTCTTATTTTCAACTGAAATAGAAATCAAATACTTAATGAACTCTCTATTAGAAAGTCAAGTAGTTACAAGAAAATAGCTAAATTCAGAACTGTGTGAATATGAAAAGATGGAAATTAATCAGATATAATCTGTTAAAACAGCTATATACTATTTTTAACTATGTTTATTTTATTATTGTTTTTTATTTACATTTTCTTTTCTTTTCTTTGCTTTTCTTTTCTATTTACTTATTTAATGTCTATCTTTAACACTTTGTTTCTTTTCTTTTATCATCTTATTTTTCAAATAATTTCAAAAGTATCAGAAAATGTTGAAAATAATATAATTTGTAAAAAGTATTCATATTCTGAGCTGAAATTTTCTGATTTTGCATATCTGTAATTGACAAATGTATAATAATTAGCTTTATAAATACTAGAAACACTTTGAGAATTAAAAGTGTTCACATAAATGTAATAGACTCCGACTGTAAGAGGCCTACACTGAATAGATCGGTATAATATTATAGGTCTTATATAACAAAGAGAAAAATGTTAAAGAAGGAAAAGAAAGAGAAAGTGCAAGAATCAGCAATTGAAGTGAATATTTATACATGTATGTGATGATGTACACAGTGAAGCTTCAGAGCAGAAGCATCTATACATGTTCATAGCAGCTGAGAATCAATGATTGAGAATGACTGAGAATCAGAGCATAGTATACGCGTTCAAGAATGAAACAGTTGAAATCTGTAAAGTGTAACAGAATAGTCTATATGATTGATCAGATGCAGCCTGCCACATTAACTCTCTCTTTTCAGAAGCAGTTTTCATCAGTCAAGAGTCGCTGTTTCAGACAATGCAGAACTCAGAGTTCAGGTCAGGTGATTATACCTGACTCATTTTATAAGATATTATCAGTCACAGCTGCAGAGTCTCTTATCAGGAATATTCTCAATTTCTCACTCAAGCTCATTATCTTCTTCTATGATATCTGGTGACTGTCAGTCAGAAATCAGTTGAGAAGAGAAGGAATTAGTGATAGTGTAGCAGAGTAAGCTTGTATGAAAGATATTATAAATCTCTGATAATATATTAAGACAGTAGTTATAACTATCTAGAACTTCTATCACTTTATACTTAATATAACAGTAATTCAGTATTTAAGATAAATATGTGATTTATATATTCTTAAGATTCAATTATATCAGATCTTCTATCTTATATTGTTCAGCAGAGTCTCAGTGAATATTGATTTAATTCTCTTAATCTTGTTTCACAGTTGTCATGAAGACCTCTGCTCAGTCATGAGTATCTCAGAGCTTTATTACTATATTATCAGTGATCTGAATTGAACTGTGAGAGTTCAGTGTGAACTGTGTAATCTCTAGAAGATTTAACATCTTTATATGATAACTGTGTGTAAGAAAGAACAGGCTTACATCTGTTGAAATAACATCTCATTCATTGATAGTGATCTCTGCATGTAGAAGCAGATTATATCAATCATCTTATAAGTAATTACAGAACTTACAGAGATAATTCTTTACAGTCTGAATTATTCATTCTAATGCATCATTGATCTTGAAGTGATAGATAGTTAATAGACAGTATATAATCTTAAGAACTTGACAGATTCTTGTTCAGAGAGCACTCATGAATTGACAGTTTTAATTCAATACTATAGATCTCAGTAATTCATATATTTAATAGAATAGGCTTTATAGAAAAGCTTCAGTAACTTGTTCAGTATTCATTTTATTATAAGATTTCAATATTATATCTTTACTCAATCAATTCATAATAATCAGAATGTTTCTATAATTCTTACTCTCAGAGAGATCAACAGTGAAGTTAATTATCACATCTTATCAGATTTTATCAGAGATATCAAGTGATTTCAGCAGATCTTCTCTATAGTTCTTTTATAAGATAATAGAAGAATAATAGTTATAGTTTCAGACAAAGCATCTGATACTATTTAATATCTCAGATCAGTAGAATTCTCAGAAGATTATTCTATACAGTTGTTCACAGTCTGAATAATCAGTTATATATGAATCATGCATCTCTTGCATTATCTGAGTGTGTAAGAATTCAGAGTGAGAAACTCAGTGTTGTTTACAGAATCATAGAGTATTATTATCATTAATTGAACATTCTGAGATGTCAGTTCTTATACATAGTTCTGAGAAAAATCAGAGTGCTTCTTGATATACTGCTTCAGTGAGTGTCTGAAGAAGTTCATCACTTTAAGCTGTTATATATCATAATTCATCTAGTATAGATTCAGAAGAAGTTGAGATATCAGTGTCAGTTCAGAGAGAGAGTGTTCTAATCAGATAAGTGTGTATAGTGTCATGAGTTATTTCATCTTAATCAACTAATATCTTCAGATCTAGAAGTCAGTATTCTCAGTTTATTCAACAGATGTCTGCTATATTAAAAGACATATCTTGCTCTTATCATGAGAGAGCATCTGTTATCAAGTTCTGACTGCTGAGACAGTAGTGTATTGTAAAATGAAAGCAGCTTAAGAACTCAGATCATTATATCTGTCATTCAGTGAGTTTATAGATAGTTGTAAAGTATTTAAGATTCTTATAATCTGTGATTATCTTAAATTCAGAGATACTTAAGAGTTCAGAGTCTTATTCTTCTAAATAGTATACAATTATGAGAAGTTTCTTATTATAGATCTTACAATTGTATTCAGTGAGACTCAGTTTCTTAGATATGAAGATATATAATTATAGAACATCTTTATTATTATATTATAATATCACTTCTTCTATCATATAGCTGAAGAAATCAGCTTCACAACTATCTTACAATCAGAAATAAATATTATCAGTAGAGAGATATTAATGCATATCTTCTTCATCTGTGTAAATACAGCTTCAGTATTCACTGATTATTAAAATACTGAGTCTTTCTTAGTGAGTTCTGTAAGTGATCTCATAATATCTGAGAAGTTTTATATGAATCACTAATAGATATTAGCAAATTCAATAAAGCTTCATACATCTTTCACAGTATATGAAGCTTCTCATTTATGAATGACAGAGATCTTCTCAGAATTTATTCAAATCCTCTTATCAGCTTCTATAATGAAACCTAAGTATTTAGTACTCTTAACTTTAAAATCACACTTGTTAATATCAATTGATAGTTCTGCTTCTTATAGTCATTGTAATACTCTTCATATATACTCTTGATACTCTTTTCTGAATTCATTGATAAAGATGAGAATATTATCTAGATAAGTAGATACAAACTTATCAAGAAAATCTCAGAGTACTCAGTTGATATACTTCTGAAATATACTGAGAATGTTAGCTAGTTCAAAGAGTATGACTATTCATTCAAAGAGATCATAATATATTCAGAATACTGTAAGTCATTTATCTTCTTCAGTGATATAAATCTTATAAAATACAGTAATAACATCTAGCTTTGTAAATTATTGAGCTTATCTAATATATGCTAGAATTTCATTAATGAGAGATAAGAACTAATGATCTTTCTTTATCAATCTGTTCAGATCTCAGTAGTTCACACAGAATCAGAGTTCTTCATCTGACTTCTTTACAAAGAGAATAGAAGCTGTAGTAGAAGAGTTGCTAATATATATGAATTTCTTATTCAACAGATCATTGAGTGTCTTCTGAAGAAGAAGAAGTTCATCTCAAGATATATTATAAAGAGAGTCTCACAGTGACTCAGAGTTCTTATCATTCTTCTTTTTTAACTTGATACTGTGATTTACTTCTGAGTCTTATAAAGAAGGTATATTCATAATATTGTCTTATCAGAAGATATCTAGATATTCATGATATTATTGAGAGAGTTTTGTGTAAGAATCTGTTATTATAGTACAGAATAACTTTTCAAAGGCCTTTTTGACATCAGTCAGACTGGTGAAATAGATTGACACATGATTCTGCTATCAGTGATCTTGTTAATGACTCTGTCAGTAGTTTTGATAATGACTTCTTTTTCAGAGCATTTTATATATATTGACGGAGATCTGTGTAAGATTCATAGTCTTGTGAATATCATCTTCATGAATTCTATCATTATTAGATAATATCAAGCTTCTGTTTCAAGCATTTAATAAGATGCCTTATTCAGATAGTCAGACAAGTTCTAATATAAGATTATAATTGAGATTATCAACTTCATATGTATAGACATCTTCACATTAATGTTCTCTTACATCTATGTTTAGTTTCATCATGTAACAGGTACAAACATCTTTTGAATTATCAAATTCTGTGAGAAGTCAGAGTTTTGATAAAGAAATACACTGAAGATTATAATATCTTATAACTGAAGATTTTATCTTTACATAGTAACATAGATCACTGTCTATCATAACTTTCATATTATACATATTATTAATCACAGTAGATACAAGAATTGTATTCATTGCTATTTTCTCTTCAAATTATTATCATCTGATCTCTTCAAGCTTCTATTTATGAATTTGAATAGAAGCTAATCTTTTTTCTATTTCATCAGAGTATTCTTATAGTTATCTTCTGAATCTTCCTTCACTGCAATGTGATTGATATTAACAGACATTGATTCATTCTTTGAATGAGAAGACACTGATCTTTCTCTTGATTGAGAAGGTATATAAGTTAATTAACAGTTGAAAGTGATATGTTCCAATCAATTATAGTTGATGTATACTTCATATTGATATTAATCAGTGACTTTCTCAGGAGTGATCTCAGAGACTCAGAAGCCTGTTCAAACAGTGGAAACTCTTGCTTATGTATAGGCATTTGAATCTATTCAGTTCATGATATCTGCATTATTACTGTTCTTCAGCACAGGTGTATAAGTGACTGAAGTGTAATGTCTTCTATCACTGTTCTGTGTACTCTTGAGCTTGATAAGATAATTGTTTAATGTCTGAAGCTGTGTGCAGAAGTCTTTATAAGTCTGGTCTTTGTCTACACTTATAAGAGTCTCTAAGAGTTTGAAAGTTAATATCTTCTTGAGCATGCTAATCCTCATTCAATTCTCTCAAGATTGATTACCTGCTTCTAGAATCTTGATATTGAAGTCAGAGATGAATATTATAAGAGAAGTGTTTCTCTGTCAGATACTCTATAATCAATCTAATACTCTCTATTATATAACAGTGTCTCAGAACAGGATATCAAGATATTTGATAATATTATTAGATGTTTACAACACTGATTTACATACTTTCATTCATGAATGAAACTTCTGTTTCATACAATTCTTTAATTATTCATTGATATATCAATCTTGATTAATTAATGAACTGATGATATCTTCATCTATACTCAGTTTCATGAGCATTTCCATTCTTTATAATGAGTAAAGAGTGAGATTGAAAGTATTGAAATATATAAAAGCACTTAAGCATTTCTTCAGTACTGTTATATTTGATTCTGTAGATATTGAAATTGTATGAGTTAATCATTGAATCTCTTTATATTGAAGTTATTAAGTTATGTGTATGTCTGCTATCTGTTGCTGTTGTAATTTCAACATTGCTTAAAGTCATTATGATATCACATCTATACTTGTGTTTAAGAGTTTCATATTATTGTTAGACATGATTATATTATTTTATCAGATGTGTGTAATTATATAAATATCTCATACATCTGAGTGTCAGAACTTTCAGATCTTTCACTGATATTCTCTTTATAAGATCTTATTGTGAGGTCAGAGTGACTGATAAGCAAGCTTCTATCTAAGAACTCAGTGTTTACTTAACTGTTTGACTGTTTCTCTATTTCTTATACATTATTTATGCATTTAAATATCTCAGTGAGTAATTGTTTCTAATGAGGAGATGATGAATGTTTTTCTAGTATAAAAGGCCTACACTGAATAGATCAGTATAATATTATAGGTCTTATATAACAAAGAGAAAAATGTTAAAAGAAAAAGAAAGAGAAAGTGCAAGAATCAGTGATTGAAGTGAATATTTATACATGTATGTGATGATGTACACAGTGAAGCTTCGGGGTGGAAGAATCTATATGTGTTCATGGCGGCCGAGGATCGGCGATTGAGAATGGCTGAGAATCGGAGTGTAGTGTACATGTTCGAGAATGGAACAGTTGAAATCTGTGAAGTGTAACGGAATAGTCTATATGATTGATCGGGCGCAGCCCGCCACACTGACTGCATATATCTATGATTGAAGAATAATAATAATAAAAGCTCTGAAAAAAAATCTGAATGATGATATTTATAAAATAATTGAATACAGATATGCAGAACAAGCTCATTGAGTATAACTCTAAGCTCTTGATTTTAAAGAAATTAATGACTTTTATTCATCACTTGTACATCACTGTAAAAGTCACAGATTTGTAAAAAGTTAATTATAATTAACTCTGCACAGATCAGAACAACAGAGAACAGATTTTTCATAAAGAAATAACATAGTATAAAAAGATTCACATCTGTCTATTAAGTAGAGAGAAAGAGCTTTACAAACTACTGTGAATAAAGTGTATAACAGAGAGATTAAGAAAAAGAGTCTCTGCTTTATATATTTTAAAATATAATATCTGTATATAAACTGTTCTGACAAATTGAAATAGAAATTTAAAAAGTTGTAAATAAAGTAAGTAACTGCTTTTTTAAAACTCTTGAAGCTGATTTCTGAATCTGTTACTTACTCAATCAAAATAAATACTTATAGAAAGAGATCAGACTGCAGTATTATTACAGTATAAGTATGAAAAATATTAATAAACTCAGAATCTCAGATTACTGTAATATCTTTCAATGTGACGGGCTGCGCCCGATCAATTATATAGACTATTTCATTACACTTCACAGATTTCTACTGAGGCTCTGATTCTCAGTCACTTATTCTCTGCTGAAGCTTCAATTCTCAGTCACTGATTCTTGACTAAAAACTCATGAAATTTCTATTCTTTCGCTCTGAAGCTTCACTATGTATGCATATGAATATTCACTCTGATCATTGATTTCTGTACTTTCTCTTTCTTTTTCTTTTCTAATGTTTTTCACTTTGTTATATAAGATCTATATATTATACTGATCTATTTAGTGTAGGCCTCTTACACTTGAAAAACATTCATTATCTTCTTATTAGAAATGATTACTTACTAAGATATCTGAATACATAACAATGTGTAAGAAATAGAGAAATGAATAATCAGTTAAGCAGACACTGAGTCTCTAGATAGAAGCTTACTTGTCAGTCACTCTTACTCTGTAATAAGATCTTATAAAGAGAATAAGGTCTTATAAACAGAATGTCAGTGACAGATCTGAGAGTTCTGACACAGATATATAAGATATTCATATAATTACACTTCTTCTGATTTCACAGTTATTACACATTTAATAAATGATACAGGTATATCTACTGATAACATGAGAGAACTCTTGAACACAAGTATAGATACAGTATCACAGTGACTCTAAGTAATGTTGAAATTACAATAATAATAAATAGCTGACATGCATGCAACTTAACAATGTTAATATAAAGAGATTCAATAATTATCTCAATAAGAAATCTCTGCACAGACAATTTCAACACTGATAGAATTAAATATGAACACAATACACACATTAATGAAATGCTTAGATACTTGTGTATATTTTAATACTTCTGATCTCACTCTCTACTTATTATAAAGATTGAAAATGCTTATGAAACTAAGTATAGATGAAGATGTCATAAGTTTACTAATCAATCAGAGTTAATATATCAATGAATGATTGAAGAATTGTATAAAACAGAAGTTTTATTTGTTAATAAAAGCATGTGAATCAGTATTGTGAACAACTGATAATATTATTAAACATCTTGATATTCTGTTCTAAGACACTGTCATATAACAGAAAGTATTAGATTGATTACAGAGTGTCTGACAGAGAAACACTTCTCTTATAACATTCATTTCTGACTTTAATATTAAGATTATAGAAGTAGATGATCAATCTTGAGAGAATTGAATAAAGATTAGTATGCTTAAGAAGACATTAACTTTCAAACTCTTACAGATTCTCATAAGTGTAAATGAAGGCCTGACTTATAAAGACTTCTGTGTACAACTATGAACATTGAATAACTATCTTATCAAGCTCAAGAGTATACAGAACAGTGATAGAAGATATTACATCTCAGTTACTTATACATCTGCACTGAGAAATAATAACAATGATGCAGATGCTATGAACTGAGTAGACTTAAATATCTATATATAAGCAAGAGTCTTTGCTATCTGAACAGACTTCTGAGTTTCTGAGATCACTTCTGAAGAAGTCACTGACTGATATCAATGTAAGATATACATTAATTGTAACTGATCAGAATATATCACTTTCAACTGCTGATCAGTCTATATACCTTCTTATACAAGAGAAAGATCAGTGCTTTCTCACTTAAAGAATGAATCAGTACCTGTTCATATAAATCACATTGCATTGAAGAAAGATTTGAAAATAACTACAACAACACTCTGATAAAACAGAGAAAAGATTAGCTTCTATTCAAATTTATAAACAGAAGCCTGAAGAGATTGAATAATAATAATTTAAAGAAAAGATAACAATGAATACAATTCTTATATCAACTGTGATGAATAATATATATAATATGAAGATTATGATAGATAGTAGTCTATACTACTATACAATGATTAAATCTTCAGTTGTAAGACATTATAACTTTCAGTGTATTCTCTTATCAAAACTCTGCCTTCTTACAGAATTTAATAATCTGAAAGACATTTATATCTGTTATATAATGAAACTAAAGATAGATGTTGAAGAACATCAATATAAAGATGTCTATATATATAAACTTAATAATCTTAATTATAATCTTATATTAGAACTTGTCTGACTATCTAAATAAGATATTTTATTTAATACTTAAAACAGAAGCTTAATATTCTCTAACAATGATAGAATTTATGAAGATGATATTCACAAGACTATGAATCTGACACAGATCTCTGTCAATACCTATGAAATACTCTGAAAAAGAAGTCACTGAAAAGATCACTGATAGTAGAACTATATATTACCCCGGTGGCTGAATGGTTAATGCGGCCACCTGGTAGCGCCTTGGCGTGGGAAACCAAGGCGCGTGGGTTCGAAACCCACAGGGAATACATTAAATCTGGAACTCAAGCACCTCAGGTTTCTAATAAATACAGAGGTGTACAAATTGCTTCAATGAATCACTCTATGTTTCTGAGCTGAGAAGTTATTATCACATGTATTTAATTGTCACTTCTCTGTATTTTCCTATGTTCTTGTTATCTTGGCGTGGTCTCAACACCTGTATTTCCTCCTGTATAATCAACACTTGACCTGTATTTAACATCATGCAAGGACTCATCATAAGCTTCACTTGCATATAAGTATAATGAAAGAATAATAATAATAATAATAATAATAATAATAGAACTATATAACAATTCATTTCATCAGTCTGATTAATATTAAGAAAGCTGTAGAAAAGTTATTCTGTACTATAATAACAGATTCTCATATCAAACTCTCTTAATAATATTATAAATACCTAGATGTCTTCTGAGAAGATAACATTATAAACATACTTCTCTTATGAGACTCAGAAGTGAATCACTGTATTAAGTTAGAAAAGAAAAATGATAAAGACTCTGAATCATTATAAAACTCTCTTTATAATACATTATAAGATGAACTTCTTCTTCTTTGAAAGATACTCAATAATCTGTTAAGTAAAGAATTTATATATGTTAGCAACTCTTTTATCACAGTCTCTATTCTCTTTGTAAAGAAATCAGGTGAAGAACTCTGATTCTGTGTGAACTATCAAGAACTGAACAGATTAATAAAGAAAGACTGCTATTCTTTATCTCTTATCAATGAAATTCTAGCTTATATTAAACAAGCTCAATGATTCACAAAGCTAGATGTTATTAATATGTTTGATAAAATTCATATTACTGAAGAAGATGAGTAACTTACAGTACTTCAAATATAATATAATCTCTTTGAATAAATAGTCACACTCTTCAGACTGACTAACACTCTCAGTACATTTCAGAAGTATATTAACTGAGCACTTCAAGATTTTTTTAATAAATTTGTATCTACATATCTCAATAATATTCTCATCTTCACTGATAAGCTCAGGAAAGAATATCAAGAATATATATAAAAGATATTATAATAACTACAAGAAGCAGAACTATCAATAGACATAGATAAGTATAATTTTGAGATTAAAAGTATAAAATATCTAGACTTTATCATAGAAGCTGATAAGAGAATCTGAATGAATTCTGAGAAGATCTCTACTATTCTTGAATAAGAGATTCTGTACACTGTGAAAGAAGTATGAAGCTTCATCAGATTTGCTAACTTCTATCAGTGATTTATATAAAACTTCTCAGATATTATAAGATCACTTACAGAACTTACTAAGAAGAACTCAGTATTTCAATAATCAGTAGATACTAAAGCAGCATTTATACAGATAAAGAAGATATTCATTAATATCTCTCTACTGATAATATTTGATTCTGATTATAAAATAGTTATTGAAGTCAATTTCTCTGACTATATCACAGAAGAAGCTATTTTACAACAAAATGATAAAGATATTTTATAATTATACATCTTTATATCTAAGAAACTAAGTTCTGCTGAATACAATTATGAGATCTATGATAAGAAACTTCTCACAATTGTATACTATTTAGAAGAATGAGACTCTGAACTTTGAAGTATCTTTAAATTTAAGATAATTATAGATTATAAGAATCTCAAGTATTTTACAATTATCTATAAGCTTACTGAATGTTAGATGTGATGATCTGAGCTATTAAGCTGTTTTCACTTCACTATACACTACTATCTCAGCTAGACTGACCGTGTGACCGTGTCTGAGATCAGAATCAAACTTTACAGTTAATATGTTGTCTAAAAGTATTACTTCTGATCATAGTTTGTGTTCATTACATTGATCTCAAAGCATATTATTTCAAATATTAAAGATCTCAGATTCACTTTTTAAATAAAAATCTAGTCTCAGATAAAGAATATATTTGAATTCTTAGTCATATTTTCATTCTGATATTATTATTGAGAATAATATTAAATAAGACTATGAAATTATTTCTCACTTACATAATATTATAACATAGTACTTATTTATTGAAAATTTAATAGAGAGTATTATTAAATATTATTACTTTTCTAAACACAGATTATAATTCATATAATTTTAATTATAAAAAAAATATAAAATACAAAAAAAAAAAAAAAAAAAAATAAAACAAAAACAAGAAAAAATCACAATGAAAAAAAAAGAAAGAAAAAAAAAAAGAAAAGAAAAAGAAAAAAATAAAAAAGAAAAATAAAAAAAATCAAGATTACAGAACTGCAGTATTCTTAAAATATTTATTTCTCAGAGTCTTTATAATATTCATCATTAACTGTGTAATTCTCACAGTGAAGATAACATAGCTGTAATAAGTTATTATCTTAATATTATCTAATAAATAATCAGTATATATCTGTATAAATGTGAATAATTAGAAAATATACACTTAAAAAGTGTGATCAGAGTGAACTCTACTATCACTTGAATAATATCAAGAACAGAATACTGAAATCAATGATTTCTCTCATTGATTTCATAGATAAGATGTATGAAGATAATCTTAAGAAATATAAAATTTTCTAACTTCTGATAAAAACAGATCTCACAGAGAGACTCTATTTTTATGATATCAGAGACTGAGTGTTATTACAAAGTGTTACTTTCATATAATATATATACACTTACTATAATGATTCATTCTCTGTACATGTGACTGAGAATTGCAGCTTTCTCACACTGTACAGCTCTCTCTGAAATGCTGCTACTGATTTACAACTCATGCAGTCTCTCAGTTCAGCACACACTGTGTACATACAGCTCTGCATGCTGAAGCTGTGTTGATCATTATGATCTGACATGGTACTCACTTTTCACGGGCTCTGTTGCATTTGATTAGAGGAGAGGAAAGAGAACATGACTGCTGATTTATTTAAGAGAGAGATGAATAATTGAATTTATAGAGAGTAATTTGATTTCTTCTGTATTTAAAATTTAATTAGTCTATACTCTTTAATTTGAGAGTTTCTGAGAGTGTTTTAATAGTTTTCATATCAGCTTGAAATTAGTGATTAATTGAAGAAGAAAAAAGAGAGAAGAAAGAAATAAGAATAACTTATCTTTATAATATGAAAACAGAGAATTGCTGTAATCATTCATTCTAGTAATAAAGATCTGTTTTCTGCATGTATTTCTGATACAGATTATATAATAACTGTATATAAAGAATATCAACAGTGCATGTATTGAATGAAGATAATATTGCTATATAATACTGTAGCTGTTTTCATATATCTCTGAAAGCTGTTAATATTTTCTTTGAGTCTCTCTATATTTGATAAGTCAGTAAAATATTTCAATACACTTCTTCTTTCATTATTATTATTATCATCATTATTATTATAATTATTATTTTTATTATCATTACTATCACTACTATCATTATCATTATCATTATTATTATTATTATTATTATTATCATTATTATATCATTTCTGACTGCCTCTTCTACCTTCATCTCTTTTCAACACTCACTGAAATCAATTATATCATCTCTCTTCAAATATTCTGCAGTTCTGTGAACTATCAAGGCATATGAACACTATCACAGATTGAAGAAAGAGAAGAAGAAGATATTTAAGTAAGAGAAGACAGATTGTAAGATATATTATAATATTTTAAAGAGACTCTGTAAGAGAGTAGAATAATAATAATTTTAAGTAACACTTCTGATAGATTTAGACTGAACTAAGTATAGAAATAATATGAATAATGTCACCTGTGAGAGATTGAAAAAGAAGATAGTGAAGAGTCTTATACAATAGTAGTAAGACTAGAAGAAGTTTTGAGAATGATTTAAGATCAAGATAAAGAGAGAGAGAGAGAAGAAGAGTGTTACTATAAATAAGTAATAATAGAAGAAATTTAAGAGACTATTAAAGTAAGAGACAAAGAAGTCAAAACTGATAAGATTTTTATTTATTAAAAGATAATAATTTTTGATAATACTTCTATTCTCTAATTAATTAGCAGAAGCTGACAGAGAAGAAGAAGATTAAGATCTTATTCAGATCTCAAATACACTTTATAATTCAGAATATTAAGAAGACAGCTCTGATCTCTGAGCATATTAATCAGCTTACTGCTGAGATGTAATCTGAGACAGCAGATCAGAAAATGCTGGATTTTGAGACATAGATTAACCTGACTGAGAAGAAGCAGCAGAAACTCTTCTCTAAGAAGATAGTGAAGAGAGATTTTAAAATGATTATTATCTTGAATAAGAAGAAGAAGAAGAAGAATAAGAATAAGAAGTAAATTATAAAGAATGATAAGAAGAATAAAAAAGAGAAGAAAGATAATAAATAGAAACAGTTTTTTTCTTTTTATATTAATTAGTTATAAGTTCATAATTATTAATAATTGAAATTAATTTTGAGTTTTCAAAAATTATTGTACAAGTTGTAATCAATGTCAGAAATAATATATTTATATATATTTAACTATCATGATTCACAAATCACTATAATATATAAGTATCAACATTTTTTCAACATTGATATTCATAATATTAATATATTTTTAATAATATTATCAGATAATATAATTTGATAACACTCTCTTTCACAATATTAATATATTTCAAGAAATATGATAGAGATTAATCAAGATTGTTTATTTACTTTTATATATTGATAATATTCAATCTGAGTTAGTACTAAAATTATAACTAAGTTAAGAAAGAAGATTATTTTCTCTTATAATAATTCTTCTTATACACATCAGTGATCAGTTATTATCTTTATTAAAAATAAATTATTATCTTTTCTAAATCTTTGTGACGGGCTGCGCCCGATCAATCATATAGACTATTCCGTTACACTCCACAGATTCCAATCACTTCATTCTTGAACGCATACACTCCGATTCTCAGCCATTCTCAATCGCTGATCCGAACGCGCGTATATTCTTCCGCCCCGAAGCTCCACCGCATATGCCACCACATACATGTATAAATATCCACCTCAATCACTGATTCTTGCACTTTCTCTTTCTTTCCTTCTCTAACATTTTTATCTTTGTTATATAAGACCTATCAATATTATACCAATCTATTCAATGTAGGCCTCTTACACTATAAAAATATTCATCATCTTCTTATTAGGAAATGATTATTCACACATTATCTTCTCATCAGAAACAATTATTCATCAAGAGATATCTGAATGCATAACAATGTGTAAGAAATAGAGAAACAGTTAAGCAGACACTGAGTTTCTAGATAGAAGCTGCTCATCAGTTGCACTGACTCTGTAATAAGATTCTACAAAGAGAATATCAGCAAAAGACCTGAGAGTTCTGACACTCAGACATATGAGATATTCATATGATTACACTTCAGATTTCACAGATATTACATATTCAACAAACAATATAATCATGTCTAATGATAATATGAAAGAACTCTTAAACACAAGCATAGACACAGTGTCACAGTGACTCTGAGCAATGTTGAAACTATAACAATAAAGAATAGCTGATATACATGCAACTCAACAATATCAATACAAAGAGATTCAACAACTAACTCACACAATTTCAACATCTACAGAATCAAATACAAAAGCACTGAATGAATGCTTAGATACTTCTGCATATTTCAATACTTCTGATCTCACTCTCTACTCATTATGAAGAATGAAAATGCTTACAAAACTGAGTGTAGATGAAGATATCATCAGTTCATTAATCAATTAAGATTGATATATCAATGAATGATTGAAAGATTGTGTGAAACAGAAGTTTCATTCATAAATAAAAGCATGTGAATCAGTGTTGTGAATATCTGATAATATCATGAAACATCTTGATATTCTGTTCTGAGACACTGCCATGCAATAGAAAGTATTAGATTGACTACAGAGTATTTAACAGAGAAACACTTCTCTTACAACATTCATTCCTGACTTCAATATCAAGATTCTAGAAGTAGATAATCAATCTTGAGAGAATTAAATGAAGATTAGTATGCTCAAGAAGACATTAACTTTCAAACTCTTACAGATTCTTATAAGTGCAGATAAAGATCAGACTTATAAAGACTTCTACACACAGCTTCAGATAATGAATGATTATCTTATCAAGCTCAAGAATATACAGAACAGTGACAGAAGACATTACATCTCAGTGACTCATACACTCATGCTGAGAAATAACAATGATGCAGATGCCATGAATTGAGTAGACTTAAATATCTACATATAAGCAAGAGTCTTCACTGTCTGAACAGGCTTTTAAGTTTCTGAGATCACTTCTGAAGAAGTCACTGATCAATGTCAATGTGAAGTGTGCATTAACTGTAACTGATCAGGACACATTGCTTTCAACTGTCAATTGATCTATGTGTCTTCATACTCAAGAGAAAGATCAGCATCTTCTCATTTGAAGAATGAATCAGTGCCTGTCCGTGTCAATCACATTATATTAGAGAAAGATTCAGAAGATAACTATGAGAATGTCTCAGTGAAACAGAGAAAAGATTAACTTCTGTTCAAATTCACAAACAGAAGCTTGAAGAGATCAGATGATAACAATTTGAAGAGAAGATGATAATAAATGTGATTCTTGTATCTACTGTGATTGATAATATGTATAATATGAAAGTTATGATAGACAGCAGTCTATGTCACTATGCAATGATAAAATCTTCAGTTGTAAGATATTATAATCTTCAGTGTATTTCTTTATCAAAACCTTGACTTCTTGTAGAATTTAATGATTCAAAAGACATTTGTATCTGTTATATAATGAAGCTAATCATAGATGTGAGAGAACATTAATATGAAGATGTCTATGCATATGAAGTTGATAATCTTAATTATAATCTTATATTAGAACTTGTCTGACTATCTGAATAAGACATCTTATTGAACACTTAAAACAGAAGCTTGATATTTTCTAACAATGATAGAATTCACAAAGATGATATTCACAAGACTATTGATCTGACACAGATCTCTGTCAATATCTACAAAATGCTCAGAAAAAGAAGTCACTGAAAGAATCACTGATAGCAGAATCATGTGTCAATCTATTCTGTCAGTCTGACTGATATCAAAAAGACTCTAGAAAAATTATCTTATATTATAATAACAGATTCTCATACAAAACTCTCTTAATAATATCATGAATATCTAGATATCTTCTGATAAGATCATATTATAAATATATCTCTCTTATAAGATCTCAGAGTGAATCACAGTATTAAGTTAGAGAAAAAGAATAATAAGAATTCTGAATCATTATAAGGTTCTCTTTATAACATATTCTGAGATGAACTTCTTCTTCTTTGAAAGACACTCAATGATCTGTTGAATAAAGAATTCATATATATTAGCAACTCTTTCATCACAGCTTCTATTCTCTTTGCAAAGAAACTAGGTGAAGAACTCTGATTCTGTGTGAACTACTGAGATCTGAACAGATTGACAAAGAAAGATTGATATCTCTTATCTCTTATCAATGAAACTCTAGCACAGATCAGACAAGCTCAATGATTTATAAAACTAGATATTATTACTACATTTCATAAGATTCATATCATTAAAGAAGATGAATGACTTACAGTATTCTGAACATGTTATAATCTCTTTGAATGAATAGTCACACTCTTTGAACTGACTAATGCTCTTAGTACATTTCAGAAGTATATCAACTAAGCACTCTGAGATTTTCTTAATGAGTTTATATCTGCTTATCTAGATGACATTCTCATCTTCATCAATGAATTCAGAAAAGAATATCAAGAGTATATGTGAAAGATATTACAATGGCTATAAGAAGCAGAACTACTGATAGATATTAATAAGTATAATTTTGAAGTCAAGAGCATCAAGTATCTGAGTTTTATTATAGAAGCTGATAAGAGAATTCAAATAAATTCTGAGAAAGTCTTCATTATTCTTGAATGAGAAGCTCTGTGTACTGTGAAAGATGTATAAAGTTTCATCAGATTTGCTAACTTCTATCAGTGATTTATATGAAACTTCTCAGATATTGTAAGATCACTTACAAACCTCATCAAGAAAGACTCAGTATTTCAATAATCAGTGAATGCTGAAGCTGTATTTATACAGATAAAGAAGATATTCATTAATACTTCTCTACTGATAATATTTGATTCTGATTATAAGACAGTTGTTGAAGCTGATTTCTCCAGCTATGTGATAGAAGAAGCAATATTACAATATAATGATAAAGATGTTCTATAATCATATATCTTCATATCTAAGAAACTGAGTCTCACTGAATGCAATTATGAGGTCTATGATAAGAAACTTCTCACAATTATACACTATTTAGAAGAATGAAACTCTGAACTCTGAAGTATCTTCAAATTTGAGATAGTCACAGATCATAAGAATCTCAAATACTTTATAACTATCTATAAACTCACTGAATAATAGATATGATGATCTGAGTTCTTAAGCTGCTTTCATTTTACAATACACTACTATTCTGATAGCCAGAACTCAATGATAGATACTGTCTCATGACAAGAGTAAGATATGCTATCTGATGTAATAGATACTCACTAAATGAACTGAGAGCATCAGCTCTTAAATCTGAAGATACTAGTTAATCAAGATAAAAGAGTTCATGACACTATACATACTTCTTCAGTTAGAACTGTTATTGATATCTTCACTTTCTCTACACTGAATGAACTGTGATATACAGCAGCTCAGATGAATGAACTTCTTCAGACTCTCACTGAAGCAGTATATCAAGAAGCACTCTCATTTTCCTCAGAACTATGTATAAGAACTGATATCTCAGAATATTCAATCAATGATAATAACACTCTACAATTTCATGAACAATGCTGAGTTCTTCACTCTGAACTCTTATACACTCAGATAATGCAAAAGATGCATGATTTGTGTATAATCAGTCATTCAGACTGTGAACAACTGTATAGAATGATCTTCTGAGAGTTCTACTAATCTGAGATATTAAACAGTATTAGATACTTTGTCTGAAACCGCAATCACTGTTCTTCTGTTATCTTATAAAAGAATCATAGAAAAGATCTATTAAAATCACTTGATATCTCTGATAGAATCTGGTGAGATGTAGTAATTGACTTCACTGTCAATCTATCTGAGAGTAAGAGTTGTAGGAACATTCTGGTCATTATGAATCAACTGAGCAAAGATGTAATATTGAAATCTTGTGATAAGATGAATACTGAACAAGTCACTGAAGCTTTTCTACAGAGTCTGTTCTATTGAATATATGAATTACTGAGATCTATAGTATCAGATCAGAGCTGTCAATTCATGAGCACTCTCTGAACAAGAATCTGTCAAGTTCTCAAGATTACATGCTGTCTATTAACTGTTTATCACTCTGAGACTGATGATGCATCAGAACAGACAATTCAGACCATGAAGAATTATCTTCATAAGTTCTGCAATCACTTATAAGATAATTGATATAATCTTTATCTACACACAGAGGTCACTATCAATGATCAAGATATTATTTCAACAGGTGTAAGCTCATTCTTTCTTACACATGAATATCACATAGAAGTGTTGAATCTTCTAGAGATCACACAGTTCACATTGAATCCTCACAGTTCAATTCAGATCACTGACAATATAGTAATGATGCTTTAAGATGCTCACAATTGAGCAGAGGTCTTCATGACAACTGTGAAACAAGATTAAGAGAATCAAATCAATGTTCACTGAGACCCCACTGAACAATATAAGATAGAAGATCTAGTATGATTGAATCTTAAGAATATATAAACTACATATTCATCTTGTACACTAGATTACCACCACATCAAGTATAAAGTGATAGAAGTTCTAGGTAGCTATAACTACTGCCTTGACACATCATCAGAGATTCATGATATATTTCACACAAGCTTGCTCTGCTACACTGTCACTGATTCATTCTCTTCTCAACTGACTTCTGACTGACAGTCATCAGGCATCATAAAAGAAGATAATGAGCTTGAGTGAGAGATTGAGAATATTCTCAATGAGAGACTCTGTGACTGCAGCTGATAATATCTTGTGAAATGAATCAGCTATAATCAATCAATCTGAACTCTGAGTTTCATGTTATCTGAAACAGCAGCTCTTGACTGATGAGAACTGCTTCTGAAAGAAGGGGCTAATGTGGCGGGCTGTGCCTGATCAATTATATAGACTTTTTCATTACACTTCACAGATTCCAATCACTTCATTCTCAAACACATACACTCTGATTCTCAGTCATTCTCAATCACTGATCTGAATGTGTGTATATTCTTCTGCTCTGAAGCTCCACCGCGTACATCATCACATACACATATAAATATTCATCTCAATCACTGATTCTCACACTTTCTCTTTCTTTCCTTCTCTAACATTTTTATCTTTGTTATATAAGACCTATCAATATTATACTGATCTATTCGATGTAGGCCTCTTACAATCTTTATCATATCTTCTGAATTCACTTCTTTCACTTCTTTCACTTCTATTAAAGAATTATAAACTCTTTAAGAAATCACTGTAAATTATAAAGTCTATATTATTTACAATTCAACATAGAATGCTCTCTTTCAATTATAATAAATAATCACTTCATTCTTCACATCTGATTTCAGGTCATGAAATTTATAAAAAACTTAACACAAATATTGAGATGAACTATGAAATAATTATTAACAGATTATATTATAGATTACTGAAGAGTCATCTCTCTACTATAATTACTATAACTTTATTCAGAAACATTCATTATAAACTGATTATAACTCTAATAAAATTTTCTGATATCTGAAGTTATCAGAATGCAGATAATAAAAGAAAAATAATCAGAAAATTACTACTGAGCTGATAAGTTACTCTATCAGATAATAATTTTTCATAATACTAACTTTCTAATGTGAAGAAAATCATGTAAAAATGATTATATATTAGTACTCTGATTTCACAACTCTCATCTAATAACTTTGATGAATAATTACTTTATATATATATATCTCTGAATCTTTCTCTTCAATTAATTGAAAACTCTGAATTCTGAATACTTCTTTAAATACTTAATTCAAATCTTTATATTTTACATTGATCATGGCTTCAATTCAATCTTGAGATACACTATAAAGTTAATATATAATATCTAGAATCAGAGTTGAAGAATCATCAAAGAGTATCTCTAACAGTAAATACATAAACTAGTATAAAGAATCTTGTATTTATAAGAGTTACATGTTATTACATTGATGAGAACTGAACTTATCAAGAGACATTAATTGAATTTGAATCATTGATCAGTAGTTATACTGAGAATTATATAATACAGATATTAATAACAGTGATTAAAAACAACTATTGAGATATTAGTCACAGACTTCTTATAATTACAACTGATAATACTGTGAATAACTACACTATAGTGAAGAGCTTGAAGTAAAAATTGACTTTGCATTTCTGAAATGATTAATAAGATTATATTCTCTGCATTACTCATGTGATTTAACTTATAATATAAACACTGATAAAGAATCTTAACATTGAGACAATAAATAATGAGATAACTGATTCTTGAAATAAGAATGAGATGAAAGTCATTACTTAAGTAACTTTTATATTCACTTTATAAAAGATAATCTTTTCTGATAACACTTTTTAATATTACTTTTTAATAATGCTTTTTAATAATACTACTGTTAATTTTGAATAGATTGACTAATAATTTGAATATAATAGATTTGAAACATTGTTAATATATTTTATATCTTCTCTAAATAATAATAATAATTTTATAATAGTTAATAAATAAACAAATCAGTCATATCACTGAATATGATACAGAATGTTAGAATATGTTAAGTTCAATATATAAGATAACTGTTCAGACTCTTCAATTATATTAAATAATTAATCATTAAGTATAAGACTCTGATTGAGAAAAGATTCAGATATTAAAACTTTCTGATATGAAATGAACTCAGTTGAAATATATAATTAATTTACTGTTTCAGTTTTATAAAATAATGAAGACAGTCTTAATCACTTATACATCAATACTGCAGTCAGTTTGATAAGTGTATAACAGTTTATTTACTTATCTTGAGAAGCAGTTGAATCACTTAAAAAGAAATTCAGTCTGAAATAATACTATAGCATAGGCTATTATTACTGTAAGAAATAAACTGATATATTATTATAGTAAAACTGAACAATCTTTTGCAGAGTACTATACTATAGCAGCTCTACTAGATTTCTTCTATTGAGTTAATATCTACACTTCTCAAGATTGAATAGAGAAGAAATGAGACTTGTATATTAAATTAGTCTGAGACTACTATAATACTAACTATCAGAGATTTGAATGAGCAGATGTTAAAAATATGAAGACAGTGAAATACAATTTTCTAGTAAGTAATAATCTTTGATAACACTTTATATTATATAGAACTATAATACTAAATTTGAAATAGAACTTGTATATATTGATTACAACTAAAAACCAGATAAAACTATATACTTATACAACTGAATTTAACTGCTATCTTTAAGAGAATCTGATAAATTTACACATCAAATCAATTCTAGAGTTATAAAAAATTATTAAGAGTATATATTCAACTGTTGCACTGATGACATATGATATTCTGATGATTTTATTAACAAAGAAAAGAATGAAGTGAAAGTTCAACTGAAACTGAGATATTTATTACTATTATCAGAGACAATTATAAGAAGAAACAATTAAGAAACTCATGATTATAAAACATGAAATTATCAGATAGTTTAATATCTCTGATCACAGTATATCAGAGAAGTGTAGTTTTCATGAGAAAGTGAAGAATAAACTTATACAAGAATGTATTTAGTTGTTTCATGAGTATTATTAATAATCATTGTCAAATTCTGATTATATAAGCAATCACTGAATGAACTAAATGAGACTGAATTTTATCTTCAGTCTCAGTCTCATTCTGATTTTGAAAGAATGCTCATCTTTCATAGTTTATTCTGAGAAATTACTCTCATTTCACTATTCTTGCATGAAATCTGGTCATTTTTCACATCATTTCTCTCAGAAATAGTTCATTTTCAGATTTTTTTAATACTTGATCCTGGTGGGACTCACGCCAAGAAATATATGAGATCAGATCAAATGAGATCAAATGTGAAATTCATGGTCCCGCCGGCCAGTCTAATCTCAGCAGTTAGAACTTGATAACAGATACTCTCTTATAATGAGAGCAGAATATATCATCTGATATAGCAGATATATATTAAATGAACTGAGAATATCAGCTCTTGAACCTGAAGATATTAGTTGATTATGATGAGATCACTTATAGTACTATATACACTTCACTAATCAGAACATCTTTTGAATCTACACTAAATGAATTATAATATATAATAGCTTAAACTGATGAACTTCTTTAAGCACTTACTGAAGTAGTATATCAAGAAGTATTCGGATTTCTCCCAGAACTATGTATAAGAACTGATATCTGAGAATACTCAATTGATGATAATAATACTCTGTAATTCTGTGAATGACACTGAGTCTCTCACTCTGAACTCTTACACACTTGAATAATGCAAGAGATGCTTTATTCTTGTATAACTGATTATTCAGATTGTAAACAACTATATTAAATGATCTCTTGAGAGTTCTACTAATCTGAGATATTAAATAGCATCAGATGTTTTATCTGAAACTGCAATTATTGTTCTTCTATTATCTTATGAAAAATCATAGAAAAGATCTCCTGAAATCACTTGATATTTCTAATAGAATCAGATAAGATGTAGTAATTGACTTCACTATTAATCTCTCTGAGAGTAAGAATTGTACGAATATTCTGATTATTAGTAACTGATTAAGTAAGAATGTAATATTGAAGTTTTGTAATAAGATGAATACTGAACAAGTCACTGAAATCTTTCTACAGAGCTTATTCTATTGAATACATGACTTACTGAGATCTATAGTATCTGATTGAGAGTGTTAATTTATGAGCACTCTCTGCTGAAGCTCTGATTCTCAGTCATCAATTCTCAGCTGAAAACTCATGAAATTTCTATTCTTTCACTTTGACGCTTTACTGTGTACATATATAAATATTCACTCTAATCACTGATTGCTGTACTTTCTCTTTCTTTTTCTTTTCTAACATTTTTCACTTTGTTATATAAGACCTATATATTATACCGATCTATTCGGCGTAGGCCTCTTACATTTAAGCTCACAGAGTGAATATTAGTATTGTTATTATTCTTCAATTATAGATGTATACAATCAGAGACTATGATATCTATGTGAGTACTTTTAGTTCTCAGAGTTTTTCAAATATCTATATTGTTAACTATTATATATTTATCAATTTCTGATATGCAAAATCAGAAAATTTCAGCTCAGAATATAAAAACTCTTTACAAATTACAATATTTTGACACCTTCTGATACTTTGAAATCATTTGAAAATATTATGACAAAGAAAAAGAGAACAAAGTCTTCAAGATAGATATATTAAATAAGTAGATAGAAAAGAATAGAACAGAAAAAGTAAAGAAAAGACAGACTATAATAAAATAAAATTATTAAAAGATAGTGTATAGCTATTTTAACAAACTATATCTGATTAATTTTCATCTCTTCATATTCAGATATTTCTGAATTCAGTTATTTTCTTATAGCTGCTTGAGTTTCTGATAGAAAGTCTATTAAGTATTTAATTTCTGTCTCAGTTGAGAATAAGAATCTCATATTTAATTAATTTAAATCATACTTCTTCTTCAATCTAACTCTGAGACTATTGTATAGTGCATAATGTATTATAATATACTCAGAATTTTCATTTGCATTGCAGAATGAGCATTGTATTAAATCAAATCTATTATTAAATCTTTGTATATAAGATTTGAAATAATTATCTTCTAGTTTCAGCTGAATTATAGATGAGAATATTTTCTTTTTACATTTAATTAAACCAGATTTTTACTTGAGTTTTATCTCAAATCTTGAATAATGTATACTCTTCTTTTGTTTCTATCAGCTTTCATTTCACTTATTTAAATAAGATTTCTTTATCTTTCTCTTTACAAAAGATCAGAACACTGTTTTTTAAATAGATCTGCTTAATTCTGAACTCTTTTTTATCACAGAATCAGATAATTCATTGTCATCAATATTTATATAAGAAGAAACTTAGTGCAGATGAATTATCAGTTTCAATATTCTTTTCATTTCAATTTTCATAACAGAATTTAAAATCAGTTTAAGATTAATTTAATTATTATGAATCTGACTACTTCTAAGACTTTTCAAAGCAGCTTGATTGTTAGAAAATATTCATATCACTTTTAAACTATTTTCTCTTTTATAAGATTTTATCTTAATAAGTTTGAAAGCTTTCACTATTATAAATAGTTCAGTATCAAAGACTTCAGATTCACAGTCTAAATTTCAGAAATCTGAGATAAAATTGATATTATCTTCAGTATAAGCAATGTCTGCATCTAATCTGTTCAAACTCTCATTTTTTAAGTTATCTGAGTAAACCAGAATAGAGTCTTATATATTAATTGTAGAAATCTTCTTCAACTACTGTTGATATTCTCTCTCTTTAGATAGTTCACTTATTTATAAGTCTATGAGAGATTTTAGCTTTTCTCTTCAGAGAGATATCTTCTCATGATTAATTTTCTCAATATTTAATGAATAAAATTGATTTTTAATCAGAGAATATCATCTGTATAGTTGAGAGAGCATTTTCTTTGAAGAATTATTTTCATTTCAATCAAGAAATCTATTTCAATCTAGTTTATTTCCTGAGTTGATTAATGAAAATGAAGAACAGACTCTTTCTCTGATTATATAATTTAAGCTTATCTTTATAACTCTCAGAGTATAGTTTATACAGGCCTTTTTAAATTGAATAGCAGAAGAAGAAATTGAAGCTTCAATTTTCATTGTTTTAATAGAAGATGATTAGAATGCTCTTAGAATTCTTCTCAAAGCTTTATTTTACACTCTTTGAAAGAGTTCAGTGAAATTTTCTTGATTATTTTATCACACTTGAACTTCATAATCAGCTACTGAGATAATACAGACTATGTATAACTGTCTCATAGTCTGAAAGAATAGATCTCTCTCTGTATTTAATAGTCTTATCACACTATTCAGTAGTCTCTCTGTCTTGATAATTCCTTGTTGAAAATGACATTTAAAATTCAACTTGAAGTTTAATCATATCTCTAGTCATTTGACATTCAAACTGAGTTTAATCTCTTTATTTAAAAGAGTGAGACTTAGTTTTTTCTCATTAAATTTAGAAAAGAACTCAATCAACTCAGTTTTATTCATATCAACTTGAATTTGATTAATATCTGCTCTAACAAAGATTTTCTTTACTGCTTTTTCAATTACTTTTAAATTCTCTTTGATTGTTTTTGAACTCTAGACTAGATCAATATCATTCACATAGATTAAAGATCTCATTATTTTCATATCAATATTCTTGAATAGATATGCAGTGTATATTACAAATAAAATGAGTGATATTGAAGATTCTTACAGTACTTCTATTTTTATCTCAGTCTTATCTTATTTCATTTCATCAAAGAATAGTTATATAATTCTTTTAGATATAAAACAGTTAACTTATTTTATTGAATAAAGTGACAGTTTTAATATCTTCAAAGTTTGAATCATCTTTGACTTTGAAACATGATTAAATATATCTTTTATATCAATAAAAACTGCAGTTGAGACCAGATCTTCATATTTTACTATTTAAATGTTATGAATAACTGAGAGTACAGTGTCAATTGCAGAGTATTGTTTTCTATCTCTTATTTATTCACTAAATAGAAGAGAATCACTAATAGAGCTTATAAAAGATAATCTAGTAACTATTATCTTTTCTAAAATCTTTTTTAGACAGTTTAATAGAGATATTACTCTATATAACATAGAAATTGAAACTTTTCTATTAAATTGTATAAGAATTACTTTAGTAAGTTCTCTTCAGCATTCAGAATGATAATCATTTTTCAAGAGATTGAAAAAGAGCTCAAAATATTCATTCTTTCAGTAGAAATATATATTTTGAATAATTAAGTGATTGTTTCAATCAGGCCCTGAAGCAATTTTAATTGAACTTGAGAAGATAACTGACTCTAATTCATCTTATATAAGTTCAGATCATTTTCAGTCATTTTCATTAATATAGTTATAAAATGATATATTCTCTTTCTATGAATCTGAATCTGATGAGTTTTGAAAGAGAATTCTTATAAAAGCTTGATATTTTTTCTTAAAATAATTTGTTGTATATAATTCATTCTAAAACTTATATTCTAAGACTGAAAGTTTTACTACACATCTTGTTTTAGTATAGTTGAAAGCTTTAAAAACTTCTTTTTCTTATACTTCTTTAAGAAATTTGTTTCAGCAGTCTGTTTTAGCTCTTGTAATATCTGAAAAATATTCATTTCTGACAGTCTTGAACTCTTTATCAGATATTATATCATTCTTTCAATCTCTTTTAGCAGTGACTAATTATTTTCTTTTAGATATGATATTCTCATTTCATCAAGATTTGAAATACTCAGAAGACTTTTTCTTTGAAATATTATCTCTAATACTTATTAGAATAATAGATGTAATAAGCTTTACTCTATTCTTAAGTATTTTATTTGAGATATCTTGACTGAGATTTTAATAGAGTTCACTCTGGCTTTCAGATTTTAACAGTTTTATACTTTCTTTAACTACTTTTCAATCAGCTTTTTTAAAGTTATACTGATTAAAGAGAAGACAGTTTTCACTCATTTATTTTTCACTCAGTTCAATATTAAATTGAATAATCTCATAACTTGATTCTGATGTCTCATTTGAGTCAATAAATCAGTTTATAAGTCTTTTTTCAATTAGATTTTATAATATAAAAGTTAGATCTATAATAGATTTCTGTTTCATATCTTATCTAAAGAATGTTTATTGATCAGACTTGTTAACTAAATCTATTAAATATTTAAAAGTTTATTTAATGGGTTTATCTACTCTTACTACTCTTCTGCATTCTGAATTTTATCAGAGATGATATGCATTGAAGTCTTCTACAATTATAGAGTTTTTTAATAAAGTTATGTTTAAAAATTCTCTATTAATTATTCAGATATTCTTATTTTTCTATAATAACCTTTCATTATAGATATTTATAAGTTGTATAGTGTTAAACTCATTCTCTTTATCTATAATATCACTCGCTAGAATATCAGAGTCAGACATGATATTAAATCTTAGATTAAATTAATATCTTGATCTCTTTCTTTCATAGAGCACTACTCTTAAATTTATCTCAGACTTTGAGATAGAAAGTAGTAGTAGCTTAAATGTGAAATAATGTACTTTTACTGAGTATCAAAAGTAAGTTCCTGAAGAAGTATAAAATCAACTTCTTATTCAAATGCAATTTAAAGATAGGAATAAATACAATTTAAGTTTCTATTCATATTGTTTTGAACAAATGTGTTTTTTAAAGAGTTTTTAAACTTTTTTTATTATTTTTATTGTATATTCATACCAAAAGAGAGTAGATATAGAGTGAGATCTAATCACTATTACTAGATAGTAAATTATAACTATTCTAAAAAGTAGAAATCTTAACAGCTTACATTCTATCTAGTTTATTATCAGAGTTATTTCTTAATTCTCTAATCTTAACAGATATTTAAGAATTCAAATTCTATTTATATTTAGCTGAAGAATTGAAGTTTGAAGATTTCAATAGTTAAGAGTTTCTTCTTTTTAAGTTTACAGTTGCAGATTTACTGACTTGACTTTTCTCTTCACTTTTAGATTTACTTTAAGCTTCATCTTTTCTTCAGTTCTTTTGAATTCCTGAAGTAAACATGCATTCTTTTGAGCTTGATATATGTTTTTCTTCACAATTGAAGCCTTTAAGCAGAGTATACTAATATATTTAATCTCTTTTTCAACATGTTTTATATTTATACTCACTAGTTTTGTAATCTCTAGCATAGAATACACATTTTGAGTCTCTGAAACAAGAGATTATAGAGTTTTCATATCTTTGATAGTTTGAATACTGTATTTGATCTTTGAGATTCATTCTTGAGTCTTTGTATTCATGAACTCTCATTTTCAAATCTATCACTCTTACTTCAGAGATTCTTGATTATTTAAGTATTTTTATATATACTAAAACAGAGACATTTCTTCTGCTTTATCTGAACTCAATTAAATTTAGTTATACAGACTCTTTTCTAGTTGAATAGAATTGTATTGTTCTAATTCATTTTTAAGAAGTAGTATTTCTTTCTCACAGTCAAAAGTTTCAACTGAAATATTATAAAGAATAAATTTATCTTACTTTTTATCTCTCTCAGATACAATTATCATGTCTAACAAACATGTAGTTACTGATTTTCAGAGATTCTCATTCTGAATAAGGAATTCTGCACTGAATTCAGGCATTGTAGTCAGAATGATGAAATTTTCAAAGAAAGATGACTTAATTGAAGCTATAACTGATTTTTGAACTTCAATATTAGTTATTAACTGAGAAAAAAACTGCTGATTAATTTCATTACTAATTCTAAAAATGAGATTTGAGTTAAGCTTATTTCTCTGCAAGATCTTCTGATTTGAGACTTTAATAATAAGTTTTCTATTTCTGAAGATTTGAGAGTTTTTCTGTTTTTATATTTTTTTCTCTTCTGTTCTATGAATAGACGTATGAGTAATATTCTTCTGCTTATTATTATCATTATTATTATTCTTTCATTATACTCATATGCAAGCAGAGTTTATTATAAGTCCTTGCATGATGTTAAATACAGGTCAAGTGTTAATTATACAGAAGGAAATACAGGTGTTGAGATTACATCAATATAACAAGAACATAGAAAATACAAAGAAGTGGCCATTAAATACCTGCAATAATAACTTCTCATCTCAGAAACATAGAGCAATTTATTGAAGCAATTTATACATCTCTGTATTTATTAGAATCCTGAGATTCTTAAGTTTCAGATTTAATGTATTCTCTGTGAGTTTCGAACTCACATACGTTGATTTCTCATGCCAAGGCACTATCAGATGACTGCATTAATCATTCAGTCACTGAGACTAATATTCTTCTTAGTTTTCTTACAATTTTCAGCAGATTTTGAGATAGCAGATTTAGAGACAGCAGATTCTGCTGCTTAAGCATATATTTTCTTCTAATTTAGAGAAGAAGAAGAATAAGTAGAAGATAAAGAGTCAGTGATTATACTTAGACTGGCCGCCGGGATTATAAATTTCACATTTGATTCCATTTGGTCTGATCTCATACATTTCTTGGTGTGAATCCCGCTGGGACTAGTCATTAAAAAAACATGCAAATGACTATATATCAGATCTTAAAATGAAACCATAACTTGAAAAAAATGAGAAAGTGATCTCATTTGATCTTATTTAGTCTCATTCTTGGCATAAAGTTACTATTTTTAGACATTGTAAGGTTTTTTTTAGACTATTTTTAATTTTTTAAAAAGTAACACTTTTTGGTAACACTTAAATGAGATTTAAAGTCATTTAAAGGAATAAAAATAATTTAAATTGAGAAGTGAAAATCATAATCTCATTTGAAAAATGTGATAAGAGTAGATAGTAAGTCTCACTGAGACAGTATAAGACTACTATCTAATGTTAAAACTGTGTAATGGGATCAGTCGAATTGGTAATGAAACTATCAAAAAATCTAGTCCTGGTCTCAGACACGGTCACACAGTCAGTCTAATTATACTAGAAGTTTTCAATGTTTTTTGAACTATATTTGAAATTCTAAGTTTGAACTTAATCATCTCTTATAGTGTCTAGTCTGAGTATGAAGAATTAACAGAACTTCTTTCATTTTCTCACTCAGACACTGTTTTTCAAGATTTTACTTGCTTTTTCAAGGTTTCTGTATTTGAGAACTTGGAGGGTCTCTGTTTCTTCTTTTTTTCTTCTCTTCAGAATTTAATCTCAGAGATAGCATCTGAGAAGCATCTTTTTTAATATCAACTGAGTGTATTTTTAAACTTATTTTACTGACTGAATGAATAGTTGATCAGACTGTTTCAATTGAGAGATTTATTAGTCTATTTTCAATTGAAAAGTTGATAAGACTATTTCAGGAGAAGAATGAAAGACTTTTATATATAAAACACCTGATTTTTTTCACACTAGTTCAGTAACTAGATTAGATTTTTGAAGAGAATCTAATTAACTAAAATTGATTTTTAAGATAAATTAATAAAATCTTTACAATCTCTTTATTGAGATACAGTGAGAAAAAGTATAATATTAATTAATAATAAATCAGATAATATGACAGTTTTTAAGAGAAAAACTGATAAAAAATAAGTTAATTTCTTTCACAGAAATTGATTAAAACTATTGAATTTTATTCTAAATTATTTAATTCTTCTCACATAACATGTACACAACTTAAATCAGTTAATAAACAGTGTAAAAAAGAATTAAATATTAATAAAAGCTGTTCAGTCACTGAAAAAGTAATTTTTATTTAAAAGAATATGAAATTATAATTGAAAATAACTCTGTTTTTAATTCTTTATAAGAATATTGTATAAAATTCAGAGAAAAATATCTTACTTTTTCAAGAGAAGTAAAAAACTAATTCTAAGATCTTTTTTTTATATTAACCGCTGCAGAAGAATAAGATAGAAACTGCTAAGATATACACTACTATATACTCTCTATCAAGACTTTTTCTCTTCAGAGCCTTGATATTATAGAGAATATAAATCTATTTATATATAATAATATAAATATTATCAGTGAAATGTAGAGAAACTGGTTATTTGTATCTTAAAATAGAAGACATTGTCAATGATTATATTAATATAGAGTTAATTCTCAAATTCAATAGAAATCTAGTATTATTATTCTCAATTTGTTACAGAATCTATTGAATATTAAGATATTAAAACTAGATTTAATATATCTCACTATGCAGAGATTAAAGACTCAGTCAGATATTAAGATATACTTATTTTATAGTTGTTATTATCTGCTCAATATGTATTGAATACTATTATTCAGATATCTTTTTATATCTTTCTGCTGAAGATAGACCAGGTTGAATGAGATGATATATGAGTGAGACTTGATATTAATGTCTTGATACATCAGAGACAGACACAGAGATTGCACTTTAGATGTGTCTGTTAATTATATGCTTAATACTATTGTCAAGGTATCTTTTTATATGTTTCTGCTCAAGATGGGCCAGATTGAGAAGAATGATATATGAGTGAGACTTGATGTTAATATTTTGAAACATCAAAGATAGACAGGGTTTTTACAGAGATTACTTCTCAGATATCTTCACAATTACAGATTAAGAATCTTTCAAAATTAAGAAGATTGATGTATATGACTAGGTCTCTTCATCTTACAGTTTATATGACAATTTGGCCCGGTGTTGTGGTGTGATAGAGGTGAATGACAGATAATCTCACACAGAAGTATTCAATAACATCTGGTTCATGTTTAGCTGGATAACTTCATCATCACATGGGTATGTAGTCAGTGATGAGGTCAAAATACTCATATAATCGAGGGCTTTTTGATGGATCTATTGACGGGTTCTTATTCGAAAAATCGAGCGAGTACGTGGTGAAGCGGTTGATCAACTATGACAGTGAATGCATGAACTAGTATAAACAATCTTATAGTTATGAAAGTTATATGTTATTATATTGATGAGAACTGTACTTATTAAGAGACATTAATTGAATTTAAATCACTGATCAGTAATCATACTAAGAATTATATAACAGAGATATTAATAACTGTGATTATAAATAACTATTAAGATATTAGTCTCAGTCTTCTTACAATTATAACTGATAATACTGTGAATAACTATACTATGATGAAGAGCTTGAAGCAAAAATTGACTTTGCATTTCTGAAATAATAAATAAGGTTATATTTTCTACATTGCTCATGTGATTCAACTTATAATATAAACACTGATAAAGAATCTTAATATTAAGATGAAGAATAAGGAGATAACTGTTTCTTGAGATGAGAATAAGATGAAAGTGATTACTCAAGTAACTTTTATATTCACTGTGTAAAAGATAATATTTTTTTGATAATACTTTTTAATATTGCTTTTTAATACTACTTTTAATAATACTACTGTAATTTTGAATAGATTGACTAATAATTTAAACATCACAGATTTGAAACATTATTAATGTGATTTATATCTTCTCTAAATAATAATAATAATTTCATAATATTTAATAAATAAACAAATCAGTCATATCACTGAATATGATACAGAATATTAGAATACAGTAAAGTTCAATATATCAGATAACTGTTCAGAGTCTTTAATTATATCAGATAATTAATCATTGAGTGTAACACTTTAATTAGAAAAAGATTTAGATATCAAAACTTTCTGATATAAAGTGAACTCAGTTGAAATATACAATTGATTTACTGTTTCAGTTTTATAAGAATAACTAAGACAGTTTTAATCACTTATACATCAATACTGTAGTCAGTCTGATAAGTATATAATAGTTTATTTACTTATCTTAAGAAGCAGTTGAATCACTTAAAAAGAAATTCAGTCTGAGATAATACTATAGTATAGATAATTATTACTGTATGAAATAAACTGATATATTACTACAGCAGAACTGAACAATCTTTTACAGAGTACTATACTATAGCAGCTCTACTAGATTTCTCTCATTAAGTTAATATCTATACTTCTCAAGATTGAATAGAGAAGAAATGAGACTTATATATTAAATTAACTCAGGACTACTACAATGTTAACTATCAGAGATTTGAATAAGTAGATGTGAGAGATGTGAAGACTGTGAAATACAATTCTCTAGTAAATAACACTCTTTGATAACACTTTATATTATATAGAACTATAATACTAACTTTGAAACAGAACTTATATATATTAATTACAACTGAAAATCAGATAAAACTACATACTTATAAAACTGAATTTAACTGCTATCTTTAAAATAATTTAATGAATTTACATATTAAATCAATTCTAGAGTTGTAAAAAATTGTTAAGAGTATATATTTAACTATTACACTGATAGTATGTGATATTCTAGTAATTTCATTAACAGAGATAAGAATGAAGTGAAAGTTCAACTCAAGTTAAGATATTTATTACTATCACTGAGAACAATTACAAGAAGAAATAATCAAGAAACTCATGATTATAAAACATAGAATTATCAGACAGTTTAATATCTCTGATTATAGTATATCAGAGAAGTGTAGATTTTATGAGAAAGTGAAGAATAAACTTGCATAAGAATGTATTTAGTTATTTCATAAGTATTATCAATAATTATTATCAAATTCTGATTATATAAGTAATCACTGAATGAACTGAATAAGACTGAATATAATCTTCAGTCTCAGTCTTATTCTGATTTTGAAAGAATGATCATCTTTCAGTGTTTATTCTGAGAAATTAATCTCATTTCACTGTTCTTGAATTAAATCTGGTTATTTTTCACATCATTTCTGAAAGAAATGATTTATTTTCTGGTTTATTTGATGCTTGGTTCTGATGAGACTCACACTAAGAAATGTATGAGATCAGATTAAATGAGATCAAATGTGAAATTCATAGTTCTGCCGGCCAGTTTAGAACTCTGTGATATCTTCTTCTTAGCTTTTACAAGTTTGCAGGTTTTACAGAACAGCATTTCAGAGCCTCTCTTCATTATAATATCGGAGATGAGGTCTTTCATCAGTCATTGAATATTAGTAATAATCAGGTGATCAACATATACATGTTATATAAACAGTATGTTAATGTAATTTGAAACAGTCTTTGCAACTGCAGCAAGAGCGGCCTCTCAGATGCTATAAATGAGGTAGATGTAGTAATTAATTATCACTGTGTAGAATCTTTGATTATTTTCATCAATTATTTCAATTTCAATTATTTAATAGTTCTTATTGTGAAGAAGTTCAAAATTGACCCTCTTATTAACAAGTTAGCTGAAGCTTAAGAGATTACAAGATACTCTCAGTATATAGTAAATGTTAAGAAGATTAAGTTTCATTTCATTGATATGAATGCAAGCTTCTTTCATATCTGTAGAAGTAATCAACTCATCATTTATTTCTTCTACTAAACTGAGATCTTTCTCATTAATAAAAATGTATATGTATTTGAACACACTCTTGTTAAATAACATGATGCAGAAGGCTGCAGTGTCTAGATACTATAGAAGATCTCTACAGATTATTAACAGAGTCTTCTTATATATTACAGAGAGGTCTTTTGCAGTCTCTGCAAAGCTGTCATTCTTCACTTTTTTCTCAGAGACTGCTTACTTTTGTGTGTAATATTCAATGTCAGAGTAGTTGATATTTTATTATTTATATAATTGAGTCTTTCAATTCTTGTAGTAGAAGACTGTTTCAGTACAATCTCAGTAATCGTAATATTTACATTTGAGATCTGAGTTAAATATGCCTTCTTATCAGATGTAGAGAGTGTTTTCTTTTCAATTATCTATAGACTACTGTTTCTTGAGCTTGTCTGCTTCTTTAATCTTTTCAGTATTTTTTTTCTTTTTCTTTTTCTTTTCAGCTTCTTTCACTGATATTTTCTTTTTATTATCATTTGATCTGATCACTGTCTTGCAGTGAATAAGATAATTAATAAGATTATCAAGATTAATCTTAGAAACAGATATCTTTGAAATTTCTTGATATAGATTTTTAAGATAGGTTTGAATGAATATTTATATATAAATCTTCAAATTATGAATGAATTATCGAGTGAGAAAGTCTTTGAATATTAATCAGCTATAAGTATTAATTTCATTTATTATTATCTATCAGTGCTTTGTATATAGTATAACATTATTATCATAATCAGTGATTATTATAGTAGTGATTGTATTGTATAATTTGAATTAGAGATCTGCTCAGTGTATTTAATATTTTAATTCAACTACTTGTTATAGTGCAGCTGAGTGTCTCATCTTAATAACACTGTGATTATTAACTTGATTTAGTTTTGATTGAATAAGTGTTTACAGCTGTCACGCTCCCGGCCGCGCCAAGGCCCCATTGCGGTTTCACACGGCTCATCGCTTCCATGCGGATGATTCCATCCATCCCGCAGGCCGTCTGAACCGGTTTCCAACCACCCTATGACATCATTCGGATATATCATAGAAAGATCCGATTGATGGATATGAGAACCTCACTTCTATATGAGATCAGCAGATTACTCTTCCTTGACAATGAGGCACTGCTGAGGTATCACTTCAGCTATTCTCACTTATGAAATGAGAGAAGGGTATTCACTCATTGTCTATATAGAATAGCTAGATACTGACTTCTTATTAAAGAAGTCAGTGATTCATTTTTCTCTGACTGAAATATATATAAGAGTTACTGTGTGTCTCATATAATCTTCTTAGTATACTAAGTATCATATCTGTGATATTCTCACAATAATCTCATAGTCTACAAGCTCACTATTCAAGTAAGATAGTCAAGCTCACTTATACAGCTTTTCAAACAACTATCTCTACATAATATCACTGACTAGTTACTGCTTTAGTTCTGTTATATTACAATTCAAATCACTTAATCTGATTATACATTTGAATCAGTCAAGCTCTAACAGACTGATATAATCTTATACACTCACACTGAGACTGATCTGACTTCATTCTCTGAGAAAAATACTACATCATTTTCTAGAGTGTATACACCTCTATCTCAGCAGGAATTTGAGATTTCTGAACTCACTGCATATTTTGACATGAGCTCTTCAACTGCTCTATCATCATCACAGCCTCTACACACCTACATCTATTATGAAGATAGAGAGATAAAGATCAGAGATTCTCTGAGATATAAGAGAAACATCTTATCTGAATTTCACAGCTTTATCTGTACTCTTGAACAGAAATTCTGTCTTAATCTGAGCCAGTATAATACTTATGAGATATAAGTAATATACACTGTCAACCTCCTTGAAGACATCTCTGTGACTACTTGAGTCATTAAGAAGAGAGAGCTTGAGTGTATCAATACTGTCATGACTTAACAAGAATTCAAGAACTTTCTACTGAACTAAATTAAAGATTATCATAACTGCAGCTTCACAGCAGTGCAGTGATTCAACTCATTATATTAATAAGATAATGAGAATTCTTCTGATTTTAATACAAGATTTGAAGAATATTGAGAGAAATTGACTAATAATTTGAATCAATTAAAAACACAGCTTTATCTTATGAAGCTGACTCACAAGATATGAATAATAATATCATGATATCAGAGTTTATCAATTAATTGTACTGAGCTTGTCAACCTGACTTTCTGAATCTATTTGAATAATCAATTCTTTAAGAAAAAGATTAATAAGATTTCTTCTAGATAATTAATAACAGAATCTAAATAGCACTGTAATGACTTCAGTGTAGAGAAAGTAAGAAAGAATTTCAAGTATTCTGATTCTTTACTCACTGTGAAGAAATATTAAAAAAGATTTAATAAAGATCTTTATTTCAACTGTGAAGCTGATAATCACTATATCAGTGATTGTAAGAAGCTGAAGAAGAGAAGGAATTAAGAAGATATCTTCTCAAAGTTGACTTCTCTTCTGACAAATGTATTCATAGAAGATAAAGAAGAGAAAGAAATGAAGATTTAATAATTCTCATATCTCTGAGTTTATGTTACAATTACAATGCATACTTCAAATAAGAAGATATTAGTGAGATATCTACTCAACTCTAAAGTAAATACTAACTTCATATTCTATTTCTTTTCTTTGATGAAGAGTTGAAAGAAGATAGATTCATCAGATTATATGAAATTTACTGATAAAATGAAATGTCACTGTTTTAACATAATCTAAGCAAAGTATGTGATCACAGACTTAGAAGAAATCTTTAAGAAGAGCA
Source organism: Blastomyces gilchristii SLH14081 (assembly GCF_000003855.2). Lineage (NCBI taxonomy): Eukaryota > Fungi > Ascomycota > Eurotiomycetes > Onygenales > Ajellomycetaceae > Blastomyces > Blastomyces gilchristii. The sequence goes on along the minus strand of NW_003101680.1, from coordinate 4,181,847 downwards.
GTCTGCTTCTTCATACAATTAATATCATAGATAAGAACATCATTCTAAATCTTTCATAATTGAGAGAAAACAATTCTCTCATTAACTGAGTTACTCAGATGTGATGATACTGTCTCACTAATAAAGAGACAGTGATAGAGAAATCTGAAGAGTTTCATTGAAAGAATCTTGAGAAAAAGATTGAGTTAATATACTATGTAGCAGATGACTGAGACTTGAGAATAGATGAAAAAGTCATCACTCTCACTGCAAGATTAGCAGCAATATTCATCATTGAAGACAGACATATATAATATCTCTTTACAGATTTTAAGAATGTCTTTTCAGAAAGAGAAGCAGCAAAGTTTCCTGATATTAAGATATAATATAAGATTCATCTTGAAGACAGTGTAATAACACTGTACAGGTCTCTTTACAACTTGTCTGTAAAGAAATTGAATGTTCTGTGCAAATATCTTAAAGAAGTGCAATCAAAGAACTGAATATATTTATCAAAGAGTTCAGCAGAGATGTCTATACTCTTTATATTCAAGAAGAATGATAGACTACATCTATGTGTAGACTACAGAGGCCTTAATAAGATGATAGTTAAGAATTACTATTCTTTACTATTGATTGATGAGATGATCAATCAATTATCTGAAGCAAAGATGTTCTTAAAGATTGATATATAGAATATCTATCATAGAATCAGGGTTAATGAAGATAATGTTTGAAAAATGACTTTTCATATTAAATATGATAATTTTGAATATCTTGTTTTATCTTTTGATCTTTGTAATGCTTCAGTCATCTTTCAGATCTATATAAATGAGATGCTGTAAGGCCTTGTCAACATCTCCTGTATAGTATACTTGAATGACATTCTAATCTTCTCAAAAACAGAGAAAGAACATGATACTCATGTTCAAGAAGTGTTGAGTCACTTGAGACAGTATCAACTCTATACAAATACTGAAAAATGCTTGTTCTACATGCAGAAGATTGATTTCTTAGATTATATTATTAAGATGAATGGCATTTCAATGAACAGGAGCTGAGTCTCTGTCATTGAGAACTGACCAGTGCTGTGAATATATCATGAGATGCAGATGTTTCTAGAATTTGCAAATTTCTACAGATGATTCATCTATACATATTCACAGATTACTGTCTCTCTTACAGATCTGTTAAAGAGAAGAATGAAAGACAGAAAAACAGAATCATTTATTCTCACTCAAGATACTGTGCAGATATTTGCAGAATTGAAACAAGCTTTTACAGATATTACAATACTGAATCACTTTAATTCTGACTTACTCAGTCAGTGTGAGACTGATGTATCTGAGAATGAGATCTGTGAAATCTTTTCACAGTTGATATCAGAGACCTTTTAACATTGAAAGAATCAGAGAATAATCATCTCTAGAGAAATAGATAATGAATTGTCTGTGAGAGAAGACTTTTTTACAGAGTCTATAAAACACTGTGAATGAAGATCAGTGATCTTCTTCTTCAAGAAGTTATTACTCATACAGAGAAGGTATAATATTTATGATCAGAAGATGTTAGCAATTGTTGAATTCTTTAAGATCTAGTGATATTATCTTCAGAGTAGTAGATACTCAGTGTAAGTTCTCACTAATCATGTAAATCTTTGTTACTTCTTGACAATAAAGAGCTTGACAGAACATCAAGTCAGATGAGTGAAGCTGCTTTCAGAGTATAATTTCTATATCTGATATCATTCAGATCAGCTTAACTTCACTGACACATTATCTAGATAGTCTGATTATAATATCATTAATGCAGAGAAGAATTCTATAAAAGAATCTCTGTCATCACTGCAGAAGAAGCTGGCTGCAGAGAGTTAAGATTCTCTGAAGCTCAGAAACAGCGCTGGAAAGGCAGCTGCATGACTCAGTATAGAAGGTGAAAGAAAATCTGAGTTCTTACAGAGAACTGACACTGAAGATCATAAGCTTCTCATATCATATCTTACAATTATTGAATTGATAAAGAACAAAACAGTCTACAATCTTTCAACTCAACTACTTTTGAAATTCATTGATAAGTTATAGAAGAAGAATATCTCTACTGCAGCTCAAATTCAGAAGTTGAAGAAGAAAGAATTCAGTTTGAACTTGAAAGAGATAGACTCTGAGTGAGATGATATCACTAAGAAATCAAGTCACTGATAACTACAAGAATGTGAACTTCTACTGCTGAATGATTCAGTCTTTGTCTCTTGTAGTAAAATGATGTGTCAGAAGTTATTGAGAATTCATTATAATAATTCTCATGTGAGACACTTTGAGTTAGAGAAGACTGAGAAGCTTCTAAAATATAAATATATTTGAGACAAGCTTCAGACAGATGTCAAAGAGTATATTAAGACTTACAATATCTGTTAAAGAATAAAGATTCTGCAGTACAAGTAATACAGCAAGTTAGCATCACTGTCTGTTTCAAAGAACTTATAATAGAATCTATTAATAAATTTCATAGTTGATCTGCTGAAGTTGACAAGAGTCAAAAAATATAACTCAATTGTAATCATTATTAACTGCTTTATAAAGATGATCAGATATATCTCTACTTATAAAAAGATTAAAGCCTCTGAATTGACTGACCTGTTTTTAGATATTATTATTCATGATCACAGTGCTCTGAAATTATTAATAACAGCTTGAGAATTCCTCTTCATCAGCAAGTACTGATTGACTTTTTACTACCATCTTATAATAAGACATCTTCTCAGTACTGCTTTTCATTCACAGACAGATGATCAGACTGAATGTCAGAATCAGACACTAGAACAGCATCTTCAAGTGTTCTATTTATATTATCAGAATAATTGACTTAAACATCTTCTGACTACTGAATTCATATATAATAATATAAAGAATGCAATCTTAAAGATATCTTCTTTCTATACTTATTATAAATATAATTCTTTATTACTCAGTGATGTTGCAGACAATATTTCAAAGAGTGAGATAGACAGTCAGAATATTGAACAGATACAGAGAACAGAGTATCTCTCAGTACTAGAAGTAAAAGTGAGATTGAAACTTTTGAACAAAATTCATAAGAAGGCAGTGAAAAGTATTCATTATACTCAGAAGTAGTAGATGAAATACTATAATTAAAAATATCTTTCAATAAAGTTCTTAATAGAGAATTAAGTACTACTTTTAGCAAAGAATATCAAGACAATGAGACTGTATAAGAAGCTCAGTGAGTGATGACTAGAATCTTTCTCAGTAACAAGAGTGATGAATAAGCAGATATATGAGTTAAAATTACTCACAGAATTGAAATCAATTTATTCTGTTTTTCACATTTTCTATTTGAAGCTCTATAAGCAATGCTCTGAAGCAGAGCTGTCTCAGCTGAATAATATTGAGATCAAGAATAATACTGAATATCTTATGAAGAAAATATTGAATAAGTGAACACATTATAATAAGCTTTAATACCTTATTAAATGAGAAGATTATTTATTATCAGAGAATTTATGAGAACTGCTTAAGCATTTGAAAAATACTGAGAAAGAGATTGTAAGCTATAAGACAGCTAGTAGAGACTGCTTCATTACATATCAGAGATATTGAATAAGAAATGCTGCTTGAGACTTCTCATTTTTCTCAAAGAGTTTTTTAGAGATAATCTCACAGTGATGAGTCAGTGTCTTGTAGACTCTGTAACACTCTTCTTCTATTTTCTTTCAAAGGGTTTTTTAGAAGTTTAATGAGACTACACAAGTGTAAAATTCCTGAAGCAGTTAATAAGAAAAGAAAGAGATATTTGAAATTAATAAAAAAGATTAATATTATTAATCTACAGACTGCTGCTATTCTAATGAGACTGCAGTCTGCTGAAAAAGTAAAAAGAAGGAACTTCAGAGTCTACTCATTAATAATCATATTCTTATTAAACTCATTCTTCATCATTGAAGTCTTCAGCACTGATATCTTTGTCTGCTGAGAAATTAGCACTGCAGCACTGCAGAGAAGCATGCTGCAGAAGAGTATAAGAGATACTGAAAGTATTAACTTATCAACTTACAAAGTATCTCAGTTATCTGTTTTAACTGAAGTGAGATTCTCTTTAATCAGTGATTGATCTCTGTGATACTTTTAACAGTGATATCAGCTAACCCCTTCTTGAGATCAGTCATTCTGAGATGTTTTTTCATCTCAGAGACTCACACTTTCATCTTCTTTTACAGATGAGTAAGAGAGATCTTCTCAGTCTTAATAAAATTTATTAATACTTGAAGCTCTGAGATTCTTGCTCTGTACTGATCAAGTATCTAGACTTCTTATCAGAGCTGATATAACATCTTTCTGTGAGATAATACTTATAGAGAGATAGAAGTCATTGTTACAGATGTAATAAAAATAATAGAAGTGAGAGAAGAGATAAATGTATAAAATTCTTCTCTTCTTCAGCTGCTTAGCACAGTGCAGACAAGTAGCAGTGTCAGTCAGAGACTACATCAGAGTCTTCTCATAGAGAGAAGATAAAGAAATCACAGGACTCTGCAGATTCAACTCAGTAGTATTCTGAGCAGGGCTCAGATATGTTATAAGAGAGAAACTACAGATTAAGCTTCTCAGAGTCACTGTTCTCAGAATCAAACTCTTCTCAGAGTTCTCTCTGAATGATCACACAGGGTCATATGCCACTGTGTTGATTGAGGGGGGGGGGCGGCGTTGCAACAGTGACAGGGGGGTCAGAGGATGAACTGAATACAGATAAATCAGCTGGCAGAAGAGACAACACCTCACTGCAAGGCACAGCTACTACCACCATGGCTGTAAGAGATGCAGAAGAAGGAGAAGATGTGACAATGAGAGTGATACTTCTGCAGCTCATTGACACTGTCATCTCTGCCTTCAACCTGGCTTTCTTGATGATCACAGAGGCTGCAGCCACATCACAAAGATGTTTACTCACTAGAAAATGTCAGAATTAGCTCTTTATTATTCTTCAAGAATAATACTTTCATGCACTCACTGTTGTAATTGAAGAGAGAGAGAAGAAAAATGTTTTACAGAGAGAAAGATCTTTTCAAAAAATCCTACTATCACTGTTAACTTTGTCTCTAAAACACATCACTTTTACAGAGAATTTCATATATAAGATGAAATATAATGAGAGATCTGTAAGTCACTTGTTAACTACATTTTCCACATTTCAAATTAATATATAAGAAACTCACTTATCATATATTTGATTTAAATGAAGATGAATAAAGAAAGATCTACACAGTCAGCAGAAAAACTCATCTATTTCTTTATATCACATGCAGTATATACACTATCAATCAGTTAGTAACTGTTACTATATAACAAAGATAATTTCTAATCTGATAATCTTGAGAGCATAGAGACTATACTCTTAAAGAGAAGAGTATTATCACACTCTTAACTATGCTAAGACCTTATTGTGATTTCACATGACTCATCACTTTCATGCAGATAATTTCATTCATCTCACAGATTATCTGAACTAGTTTTCAATCACTCTATAACATTATTCAGATATATTATAGAAAGATTTAATTGATGAATATAAGAATCTCACTTCTATATAAGATCAGCAGATTACTCTTTCTTGATAATGAGATGCTGCTGAGATATCACTTCAGCTATTCTCACTTACGAAATGAGAGAAGAGTATCTGCTCATTATCTATATAGAATAGCTAGATACTGGCTTCTTATTAAAGAAGTCAGCAATTTGTTTTTCTCTGACTGAAATATATATAAGAGTTACTGTGTGTCTCATACAATCTTCTTAGTATACTAAGTATCATATCTGTGATATTCTTGCAATAATCTCATAGTCTATAAGCTTGCTATTCAAGCAAGATAGTCAAGCTCACTTATACAGCTTCTTAAACAACTACCTCTACATGACACTGCTGACTAGCTATCACTTCGGTTCCGCCACGTTACAACAGCTCTGTTATTATTAAGCTTTATATACATTTTTGTAATCTGTCTTCTTTATAGTATCAGATCTTTAAATCTTTATCTGTTAATTAAAGATCAGAGAAAAGCTCTTCATCTGCAAGAATATAAGATACATTAATTAAAACTGCTTTTAATTCAATTTCATCATATCAGACAATGTTGTCTTTTAGCTCTGAGAGCTTTGTAATAATTTTCATTTCAATATAACTATAATTATTCTTGAATTTGTAAAGCTTATCTGTTCTAGTGACTAGATTCACAGCTGTAGTGAGATTGAGATTTATTCTCTATTTTTATAATTATTACTTATGAGTGATTTTTATCATATCTGCTTCAGAGAGCTCTGTCTCTTATAAATAAGTAAAGTATATTATTATTTCAGTTATCTTATCAGTAAGACTATCATAAGTGAGTACAGAGTGTTCTCTTAAGAAGAGATTTTCTCTTTCTCTTGAACTTGTATTATAATCTGTATTTATTTTGATTCAAATCTTCTGAGCTATCTGAAACAGTAATTACAGCTCAAGCAGCTCTTATTCAGAGATATTGTATGTATATATTAACTGTGTTGAATATCTTCTACTTATAGTAATCAGTACAGATTCAAGTGAGACAATATTATCTTTGATAGTGAAGCTGCTTATAGAGATATATTCACTGTCTACACTTCTATTCATGTGAAAATGCAGAGATTGCTGGCAGACTTGTTATGAAAGTCTGTAGTAGATTAATTGATTTTAAAATCAACAGAGTGCTTTTTAATTTATTTTATAATAAGTAGTCACAGAATCACTAATACAGTGTTTCAGAATATAATTAGATCTTCAATTTAAGCATGAAGCATAAGAATTTGATTTTTAATGAATTAGTGAATTCTTATGCATAAGAAGAGACATAATCTAATAGAGATGATATAATAGAGTAGTTAATTGTATTATTAAGATCTAGCTACTGTGTGATCTTTTACGTGTGATAAGTGTTCACTGAGCGATCAGCAGACACCTCACTTAGACGGAAGCTGTCGGCCCGTAGAGAGAATCTGACACATGAGAAGAAACATTTAAAAGCTGATTAATTTTACGAAAGAATCAAAGCTGTAGATGTAGTTAGACTGACCGTGTAACTGTGTCTGAGACCAGAACTAAACTTTATAATTATTATATTACCTAAAAGCATCACTTCTGATCATGATTTGTGTTCATTACATTGATCCCAAATCACATTATTTCAAATATTAAAGATCTCAAATTCACTTTTCAAATAAAAATCTAGTCTTAGATAAAGAATATATTTGAATTCTTAGTTACATTTTCATTCTGATCTCATTATTAAGAATAATATTAAATAAGATTATAAAATCATTTCTCACTTACATAATATCATAACATAGTACTTATTTGCTAAAAATTCAATAGAGAGTATTATTAAATATTATTACTTTTCTGAATACAGATTATAATTCATATAATTTTAATTATAAAAAAAATATAAAATACAAAAAAAAAAAACAAAAAACAAAAAACAAAATAAAAATAAGAAAAAATCAGAATAAAAAAAAAAAATAAAAAGAAAAAAAAATAAAAAATAAAAATAAAAAAAATCAAGATCATAGAGTCATAGTATTCTTAAAATACTCACTTCTCAGAGTCTTTACAATGTTTATTATCAATTATATATCTCTCACAGTGAGAATAATACAGTTATAATAAGTTATTATCTTAATATTATCTAATAAATAATCTGTATATATCTGTATAAATGTGAATATTTAGAAAATATACACTTAAAAAGTGTGATCAGAGTGAACTCTGCTGTCACTTGAATAGTATCAAGAGTAGAATACTGAAATCAATGATTCTTCTTATCAATTTCACAGATAAAATATGTGAAGATGATCTTGAGAAATATAAGATTCTCTAACTTCTAATAAAAACAGATCTCACAGAGAGACTCTATTTTTATAATATCAGAGACTGAGTGTTATTAAAAAGTGTTACTTTCATGCAATGTATATACACTTACTGTGATAATTCATTCTCTGTATATATAACTGAGAGTTGCAGCTTTTTCACACTGTATGACTCTCTCTGAGATGCTGCTATCAGTTTGTTACTCATGCAGTCTCTCAGTTCAGTACACACTGTGTATATACAGGTCTGTGTACTGAGACTGTGTTAATTATTATAATCTGACATGATACTCATTTTTCACAGAACATGTTTCATTTAAGAGAGAAGAGAGAAGACACAACTGTGATTTTATTAGGAGAGAATGAATAATTAGTATATTAATATAATTTAGTTCTTCTGTATTTAAAATTTGATTAGTCTATACTCTTCAATTTGAGAGTTTCTAAGAGTATTTTAATAGTTTTCATATCAGCTTGAACTTAGTAATAAGTTGAAGAAGAAGAGAAAAGAGAGAAGAAAGAAATTAGAATAACTTATTTTTATAATATGAAAATAGAGAATCACTGTAATTATTCTCTCTAATAACAAAGATCTTGTAAGAGGCCTACGTTGAATAGATCAGTATAATATTGATAGGTCTTATATAACAAAGATAAAAACATTAGAGAAGGAAAGAAAGAGAAAGTGCAAGAATCAGCAATTGAGGTGAATATTTATACATGTATGTGATAGCGTACGCGGTGGAGCTTCACAGTGGAAGAATATACACACATTTGAATCAGTGATTGAGAATGGCTGAGAATCAGAGCATACATGTTTGAGAATGAAGTGATTGAAATCTGTGAAGTGTAATGAAATAGTCTATATGATTGATCAGATGCAGCCTGCTACATTAGTCCTCTCTTTCAGAAGCAGTTCTCATCAGTCAAGAACTGCTGTTTCAGATAACACAGAACTCAGAGTTTAGGTCAGTTGATTGTAGTCAACTCATTTCACAAGATATTGCTGACTGCAGCCATGAAATCTCTTATCAAGAATATTCTCAATCTCTCACTCAAGCTCATTATCTTCTCCTATGATGTCTGATGACTGTCAGTTAGAAGTCAGTTGAGAAGAGAATGAATCAGTGATAGCATGGCAGAGCAAGCTTGTGTGAAATACATCATGGATTTCTGGTGATATATTAAGATGATAGTTGTGGCTATCTAGAACTTCTATCACTTTATACTTGATATGGTGGTAATCTAGCATATGAGATGAATGTGTGATTCATATGTTCTTAAGATTCAATCATATCAGATCTTCTATCTTATATTGTTCAGTGAGGTCTCAGTGAACATTAATTTGATTCTCTTAATCTTGTTTCACAGTTGCTATAAAGGCCTCTGCTTAATCACAGACATCTCAGAGCTTCATTACTATATTATCAGCAATCTGAATTGAACTGCAGAGATCTGGTGTGAACTGTGTAATCTCTAGAAGATTCAACACTTTCATGTGATATTCATGTGTAAGGAAGAACAGGCTTATATCTGTTGAAATGACATCTCAACTATTGATAGTGATCTCTGCATGTAGAAAAAGATTATATTAATCATCTTATAAATGATTGCAGAACTTACAGAGATAATTCTTCATGGTCTAAATTATTCATTCTGACACATCATCAGTCTCAAGAGTGATAGGCAGTTGATAGACAGTGTGTAATCTTGAGAACTTGACAGATTCTTGTTCAGAGAGTACTCATGAATTGACAGCTCTGATCTGATACTATAGATCTCAGTAATTCATATATCTGATAGAACAGGCTCTGTAGAAAAGCTTCAGTGACTTGTTCAGTATTCATCTTATTACAAGATTTCAATATTACATCTTTGCTCAGTTGATTCACAATGATCAGAATGTTTCTACAATTCTTACTCTCAGATAGATTGATAGTGAAGTTAATTACTACATCTCATCAGATTCTATTAGAGATATCAAGTGATTTCAATAGATCTTTTCTATGATTCTTTCATGAGATAACAGAAGAACAGTAATTGCAGTTTTGAATGAAGTGTCTGATGCTGTTTAATATCTCAGGTCAGTAGAACTCTTGAGAGATTATTATATACAGTTGTTCACAGCCTGAATAACTGATTATATACAAATCATACATCTCTTGCATTATCTGAGTGTGTAAGGATTTGAAGTGAGAGACTCAGCATCATTCACAGAATCATAGAGTGTTATTATCATCAATTGAATATTCTGAGATATCAGTTCTTATATATAGTTCTGAGAGAAATCAGAGTGCTTCTTGATATACTACTTCAGTGAGAATCTGAAGAAGTTCATTCATCTGAGCTACTGTATACCACAGTTCATTCAGTGTAGAGAAAGTGAAGATATCAATGACAGTTCTAACTGAAGAAGCATGTATAGTGTCATAAACTATTTCATCTTGATCAACTAGTATCTTCAGGTTCAAGAGCTGATACTCTCAGTTCATTCAGTGAGTATCTGTTACATCAGATGATATATCTTACTCTCATCATGAGAGGACATCTGTCATTGAGTTCTGGCTATCAGAATGATAGTGCATTGTAAAATAAAAGCAGCTTAAGAACTCAGATCATCATATCTGTTATTCAGTGAGTTTATAGATAATTATGATGTATTTAAGATTCTTATAATCTGTGACTATCTCAAATTCAGAGACACTTCAGAGTTCAGAGACTCATTCTTCTAAACAGTGTACAATCATGAAAAGTTTCTTATTATAGATTTCATAATTGCTTTCAGCAGGACTCAGTTTCTTAGATATGAAGACATATAGTCATAGAATATCTTTATCATCATATTGTAATATCACTTCTTCTATTATATAGCTGAAGAAATCAGCTTCAATAACTGTCTTATAATCAGAATCAAATATTATCAGCAGAGAAGTATTAATGAATATCTTCTTCATCTGTGTAAATACAGCTTCAGCATTCACTGATTATTAAAATACTAAGTCTTTCTTAATAAGATTTATAAGTGATCTCATGATATCTGAGAAGTTTTGTATAAATCACTGATAGAAGTTAGTAAATTTAATAAAACTTCATACATCTTTCACAGTACACAGAGCTTCTCATTCAAGAATGATAAAGACTTTCTCAGAATTCATTTGAATCTTCTTATCAGCTTCTATAATAAAACTCAGATACTTGATACTCTTGACTTTAAAATCACACTTATCAATATCTATCAGTAGTTCTGCTTCTTATAGTCATTGTAATATCTTTTGCACATACTCCTGATATTCTTTTCTGAATTCATCAGTGAAGATGAGAATGTTATCTAGATAAGTAGATACAAACTCATCAAGAAAATCTCAGAGTATTCAGTTGATATACTTCTGAAATATACTGAGAACATTAGTCAGTTCAAAGAATGTAACTATTCATTCAAAGAGGCTATAACATGTTCAGAATACTAAAAGTCATTCATCTTCTTCAGTAATATGAATCTTATGAAATACAGTGATAATATCTAGTTTTATAAACTATTGAGCTTGTCTGATCTGTGATAGAGTTTCATTGATCAGAGATAAGAGATATCAATCTTTCTTTGTCAATCTGTTCAGATCTCAGTAGTTTACACAGAATCAGAGTTCTTTATCTGATTTCTTTACAAAGAGAATAGAGACTGCAGTGAAAGAGTTACTAATGCATATGAATTCTTTATTCAACAGATCATTGAGTGTCTTTCAAAGAAGAAGGAGTTCATCTCAGAATATGTTATAAAGAGAGCCTTATAATAATTCAGAGTTCTTATCATTCTTTTTCTCTAACTTAATACTGTGATTCACTTCAGAATCTCATAAGAGAAGTATATTTATAATATTATCTTATCAGAAGACATTTAGATATTCATGATATTATTGAGAGAGTTTTGTACAAGAATCTGTTATTATAACACAGAATAATTTTTCTAGAGTCTTTTTAATATTGATCAGACTGATGAAATAGATTGATATATAGTTCTGCTATCAGTGATTCTTTCAGTGACTTCTTTTTCTGAGCATTTCATAGATATTGACAGAGATCTGTGTCAGATCAATAGTCTTGTAAATATCATCTTCATGAATTCTATCATTGTTAGAGAATATCAAGCTTCTGTTTCAAGTATTCAATAAGATGCCTTGTTCAGATAGTCAGACAAGTTCTAACATAAGATTATAATTAAGATTATCAACTTCATATGTATAGACATCTTCATATTGATATTCTTTCACATCTATGATCAGATTCATCATGTAACAGATACAAATATCTTTTGAATTATCAAATTCTGTGAGAAGTTGAGGTTTTGATAAAGAGATACACTGAAGGTTATAATATCTTATAACTGAAGATTTTATCATTGCATAGTAGTATAGACTGCTGTCTATCATGGCTTTCATATTATATATATTATCAATCACAGTAGATACAAGAATTGTATTTCTTATTATCTTCTCTTCAAATCATTGTTATCTGACCTCTTCAAGCTTCTATTTATAAATTTGAACAGAAGCTAATCTTTTCTCTGTTTCACTGAGACATTCTTATAGTTATCTTCTGAATCTTTCTCTAATGTAACATGATTGATGTGAACAGACACTGATTCATTCTTTGAACAAGAAGACACTGATCTTTCTCTTAAGTATGAAGACACATAGGTTAATCAGCAGTTGAAAGTAATGTGTTCTGATTGATTACAGTTAATGCACACTTCATATTGACATCAATCAGTGACTTCTTCAGAAGTGATCTCAGAGACTCAGAAGCCTGTTCAGACAGCAGAGACTCTTGCTTATGTATAGACATTTAAGTCTACTCAATTCATGACATCTGCATCATTGTTATTCCTCAGCACAGATATATGAGTCACTGAGATGTAACATCTTCTATCACTGTTCTGTATATTCTTAAGCTTGATAAGATAGTCATTCATTGTCTGAAGCTGTGTGTAGAAGTCTTCATAAGTCTGGTCTTTATCTGCACTTACAAGGGCCTGTAAGAGTTTAAAAGTTAATATCTTCTTGAGCATGCTAATCTTTATTTGTAAGAAATCCCGCTCCTCGCGGATTCTTTACCCCTATTCCTATCTCTCACGTAACCAATAGGGCTAGCGGCCCTTGGCTACACACAACTATATAGACTGGAGTTCGTGAATACTATTCATAACTCAGCTTGAATGCTATTATACATTTAACTTCTACATTTTATCTTTCTACTGTGAATACTTCTAGTAGTTAACAGTACATATCATGTCAAGCTGCAAACACCTGAATAATTGTCTGTAAGCACTTATTCTTATATTTCAAGCTCAGTCAGTCAGCAACCACCTGTTATGACTGAAAGGACTAGAAACTCACATACTTCAACCCCTGCAAACTCTACTGCAGACACTCAGAAGCAGTCATCTGAATCATGAACAACTCTCATAAAAGAAGTCTCAGAGAACTTATCAATCACTCATAGAATATCATTCTCTGCATCTGTGACAGAGGAACCCTCTAAACTCACAAATAAATCAATCTTAGTGAAGAACATTCTTGAGCATCTTCTGCAGAATCAAGTTATTTTTCTATAAGAAATACTTACTGTCTGTAAACACTCTTAAACTGAGTCTTTAGACATGATCTTCAGAGATACTTATAAACTGAAAAGAAACTTTCTTAAGCTATAATCACTTAAGATCACTTATCAAACCATAATCTATAAAAGCTTTTGCAAGTTTGTATTTGAAATTAACTCACAAGTCTGACTGTGTGATATGAAAGATGAAGAAGCTATCATCTACACAATGACAGACCTCTATTACACTGAAGTCAAGAACTGGCTGAATCATCTAGAGAATAATTACAAGAGATCTCACTAATCTGTTCTCAAGACCTATCTAGAGAATAAGTTGAGAGACTTTATAAGCTGAACAGAGAACACCTAGACTGTAATCACTAATATTAGAAAAAGAGATGAGAAATCTGATAAAGACTACTCACAGTGCTTCATAAAATTGTGATATGAATTAGAATCTGTGAAAACAGAACTCTGAAATAAGACCTGAATAATAATATTCATAAAGAAGCTGAACAAAGACATGCAGAACAAGCTCATTGAGTAAGACTCTAAGCTCTTAACTCTGAAGAAACTGATAACTCTCATTCATCACTTACAAATCACTGTAAGAGTCACAGATCTGTGAAGAGCAGATCACTGATCAGCCCTGCAAGAGTCAGAACAATAGAGAACAGATTTGTCAGAAAAAGATGACAAGACATAGAGAGATTTGTGTCTGACTGCTGAGTAGAGAGAGAGAGCTTCATAAGCTTCTGTGAACAGAGTGTATAATAGAGAGATTAAGAAAAAGAGACTCTGCTTCATCTGTTCTAAATCAGAACATCTTCACACAAACTGTCTGAACAAACTAAAATAGAAATTTGAGAAGTTATGAACAGAGTCAGCAACAGTCTTCTTAAGAATCTTGAAGCTGATACCTGAATCTGTTACTTCTCTGATGAAAATACTTACTCATAGAGAGAGACTGCACTGCAGTACTACTGCTCTGTAAGTATGAAAAGTATTAATGAACTCAGAATCTCAGATCACTGTAGTGTTTCTAAAGCTTATGAAGTAAATAAGCTGAAAGATGAAAACTGAAAACCTGCTCTTATAATAAGCAGGGTGTGAGAACTCAGACCTGAGAGCTGAGAAACTCATGAGAGTCATCTTTGAATTGTAAGATCTCTCTGAAATCTGAAGAAGATTTGCAGAAACTGTGATTATCACAGATATCATAGATAACATGTATTTAAGACTTGTATAACTTCAAAGACACAATCTGCACATAGCTGTCTGTAAGTCAGGTTTATACTTCTGATCAGTGTTGACAGACTTACTTATAGAGATAGAATCAGTTGATGCTGCAGAGTTGATTAGAGAAGACAAGCTTATCTATATAATGACTTTGTAAATATCTGAGGACTTCACAGTCATAGAAACAGAGCTTCAGATATCAGAGAAATATCAAGATCTCATAGAGATATTCAGCTCAGTAAAGACAGCTGAGCTTTCTTCTCACTATGAGAAGAATCTGATAATAGATTTAATAGAAGAATAGAAACTCTTCTGAGAATTAATCTATAAGCTCTCTTATTATAAGACAGAGATCTTACAGACCTATGTAAAGAAGAATCTGAAGAATGACTTTATTCAATCTTCACAGATCTCTGCAGAAGCCTCTGTGATATTTGTAAAGAAGAAGAATAAAGATCTCAGATTATGTGTAGACTACTGTAATCTGAACTTCAAGATAATAAAGAGCTGCTACTCTCTGTCTCTGATTGAGAATGTGATTAACTGTTTTATAAGAGCTGTTATATTCATACAACTGAATGTGATTAATATATATACACAGCTGTGAATATAGTCTGAGAATGAATAAAAGACTGTCTTTAGAACTGCACTGAAATTGTTTGAATATCTAGTGATGTCTTTTAATCTGACTAATGTTCTCACAGCATTCCAGTCTTTCATTAATAAAATACTTTATGTATATCTGAATGTCTTCATAATAATATATCTGAATAATGTGATAGTGTACTCTGTGAAGAAGAAAGAACACACTGAGCATGTATGAAGTGTGTTAAAGGTCTTAGATAAGACAGAACTGTATATTAAGCTTGTGAAGTGCAACTTCAGTGTCTACTGAATTAATTTCCTAGAATATGTAATCATCACAGATGATATTCAGATGAAATCTTCACAGATTGAGACTATTCTATTATAGCTGAAGTTAACTAGTATTCATGAGATTCAGATCTTTCTGAGCTTTGTGAATTTCTATAGACAGTTTATCTTTGCATTCATAAGAATCTTCTTGATTCTTACAGACATGCTGAAGAATGAAAATAAGAAGAAGTTATTCTATAAACAGAGAATGAAAAGATTATTGAGAAGAGAGAACTGTGAGAACTTTCTTATCTCAGAAGCTCACAGAGTCTTTGTAAGATTAAAACAGATATTCACAGACACAGTGATACTGTTTCACTTTGATTTCTTACTCTTAATCAGATTGAAGATAGATGTCTTCTTCTTTATAATTTCAGAAATAGTCTTGTAACTACAGTTAAATGAGAACTGGGTTTCAGTGATCTTTTTCTCACAGAAGATGCAATCTGTGAAGATCAACTATAACATTTATAATCAGAAGCTTCTCACAATAGTGAAATTCTTTCATCACTGATATCACTACTTTGAGAGCCTTATAACAGTGATTACTGTTAGAACTGATTATAACAGCTTATAACAGTTTACTTCAATCAAGAAACTCTCACAGCAGCAGATTCACTGAGCTCAGAGACTGAGTGAATTCTGATTCAAAATAGAATATATTAAGAAAACTAAGAACTCAGCAGATGAACTCTCTCACAGATCAGACTATATTAAGAAGACCAGGATAACAGACACAGAGAGACTAGAGAAGACAGAAAAGCTTCACAGAATGCTCAGACTGAGTGTTATGAAGAGATTGACTGAAGAGTCTCTCAATTCTCTATGAGAGAAGAAAGAAAAGAAAGAAAAGAAGTCTGTATAATTACTCTCTATAACACTGAGAGTCAACACTCTGAAAATCTCTGTGAGAATTCTTGAAGAGAGTATCTATAATCTGAAGAAGTTACAGACTTTGAGAAGTACTGTAGAAGACCTGGTGTAAGAGAAAACAGAGTATAAGTCTTTATAAGATCTTCTATTCAGATTATCTGAACTGTAACTGAAGAATGAATATACTCAGTATATTCAGAAACTGCTTACAACAGAGACTAACTCTGCAGAAATAAAGAATTGAAGAGACTTAAATAATCTCTTATGAAGAGAGAGCTGAATTTATATACCTGTAAATGAGTTTCTATACATAGAACTTATTAAAAGATATCATGACTCTTCTCTAGCAGGTCATTTTACAGACACTAGAACTTATGAGTTACTTATAAGAAAATACTTCTGACTGAAGATGTAAGAACTTGTGAAGAAGATAGTGAATTCTTGTACTATTTATCAGGATTCACAGATAGTGCAGTTCAGATCATATGAAGAACTTACTCCTCTACTCATCTTACAGAAACCTTGAAAACAGCTAGGAATAAACACTCTTGTAAGCCTCTCTGAAAGTAAGAATATATATAATATCTGCTTTGACAGTGTGCTGATGATAGTGAATTACTTTATCAAGATAACACACTTTATACTCACCTGCAAGAACTTGAAGTCAAAGAATTTGACTCACATCTTCATTCATAATGTGATTCAGTTGCATGAGTTGTCTGTGAATATTATCTCAGATAGAGAATTAATCTTCACAGAGAAGTTCTGATCTGATCTGATAACTATACTGAAGATCTTATAAGATCTAAGTATGACTTTTTATCAACAGATAGATGATCAGATAGAATGCCTGATGAGTATATTGAAACAGTATCTGCAGTACTTTATCAATTACAATCAGAATGACTGAGTGTATTAATTACTACTTATAAAGTTTATATATAACAACTTAAAGCATGTCAGCACAGATAAAACTCTCTTTGAGATACTCACTGAGACTCATCTGTGAATAATCTTGATGAATCTGTAAGAGTATACTATAGAGTGTGATGATGTCTGTGAACAGACTGAGAGAATTCAGAAGATCTGAGAGAAAGCCTGTGAATTCTTGAGAAAGACTCAAGAGTATCAGAAGAGATACTATGACTTTAAGTATATTATAAAGAGTTTCAAGAAAGATGATAGAGTCTGACTAAGTCTAGAAAACATTATCATATGAAGATCTAGTAAGAAGCTGAATCTCTTATAAACAGAGTCTTATAAGATTATGAAGAAAGTTAGCTCACAGTTCTATAGATTGAAACTATTATCTGAATTATAGATATATAATGTTTTTCATATCTCTTTACTTTATAAATATAAGGAATTCTCAGAAGAGAACTCTGTGACTTATCACTCTATCTGTAAAACACTAGAGAGTGAAAGAGAATATCAGATCAAAGAAATTATTAACTCAGAGAAGTGAGATTACAAGCTCTGATTCAAGGTTCAGTGACAAGAGTATTCTGATAAGATGAATAAGTTCACTTGAGAATTATCTGAGCAGATAAGATATCTGCAGAAGCTAAGACATGACTTTTATACTATAAATTCTGACAAGTCAGAATGACACAGTCTTCACTAAGAACCTGATTATAATAAAGATATTAACACTGTCATTTATAAATCCTAGTCTATAAAATAATGAGTTTCTACTGAAATGAACAGTCTGCAGTATATGTAAAGAGAAGAAGAAATTATACTCTCATTAAAGCTAAAAAATAAGAAAATAAACAGAGCTGTGAACACAATTTAGAGACTAATAAAGAAAAAATAAAGAAAATCTATATTTACACTCTCAATATCTGTGACACTCAACTCTCTCACAACTATCAATTTTCTTCTTCAAAGAAATAGAAAGTATCATATTCACAGTACAGACAATTATTGCATTTGACATGAAGACTGCTAGAAATGCACAGACTTCAGAGAAGCTGAACATCAGAGCATATGCAGTTGTAGCAGAGTCTTGAGAACTGGCTGTCTACACATGTAATCAGATATTTCTTACAAAGCTGTGTTCACTTTCTCAGTTGTGCTGAAGTATTCAGCCTGAAAACAATTGAGATGCAGAGAGAGAGCTTATCTGTTCAGGTCAACTTCTGTCACAAATTCATAGCATTTGCATTGCCTTGATTACTCAGATTTTACAGATACTCAGAGACTCATCTCTCATTGACAATGAGATTGTGGAAATGCGCCGCGGTGCGAGGACCATTGATAGAGAACCTAGACATATTCACATATGCCTGGTCAGAGATTGTGCAGGCAGAGAGAAGATGATCATAGGCTCACAGAGCTGTAGAAGACACTGACAACATCAGAAGCTTTGCAAGAACTGTCAGCTAGAATCTGTAAGGAATTACTTGTGAGAAGACTTACAGTAAAGAGAGAGACTGCACTGCTTGAAGCCAGAGACTGGCCTGGGAGAGGCATGGGATTGATTGCTGGCCTGAAGATTGAGTGCAGTGGCAGAGCTGAGAGAGATGAAGATGCAGTTGTGAATGACAGTGCCCCTGCTTCATCAGCTGATAAAAAGTGATCAGAGAAGTTGCAGAGACATTCATGAGAAGCTTAGCAGCAGTCAGACATTGTTTATAAAGATATTGAAATTGAAAAAATTTTTATTCTTAAGAAGTTCTTGAATCAATACACAGATATTATCAGAAACACTCTCTCTCTATTATCTGAGTGAAAACACTTCATGAATGAATGAGAATACTCACAGTTTATAAGAATGAGAGCTGTTACAGAAAAAGAGAAAAGAAGATGAGATTTTATAAACAGATCTGAGATATTTATACTACTCTAGAGAGATTTGCTTACACTGTGAGTAATCTCACAGAACAGTCAGATCACTCTAGTAAATAAGAGTGATTATGAATCACAGATCTGAATCTTTCTATATGACTACAAAGAGTGATTGCAGACTGTGAACATCTTGATTCTACAATTCTACAGAGTTGATGAAAGAATGGAAAATTCCTCACAATTCTACAGTATCAAAGAATAATGATTCATGAGAATGAGTGAAAGATTAACTCACAAATGCTTCTCTTTGATGAGAGTGATCTCACAGAGAGTGATTCACCTGTGAGATAAATCTGTGTGACAATCATATAAGAATCTCATGAAAATGATTGAGAGTCAACTGAAACCCTTCTGTATGAAAGATGTGAGATGAATCTGTGTGATAGTCAGAGAAGAATCTGTAGACTATAAAGAATCTCACAGAACAAGGAACTGAGTGACAGACTCTTTTCTCTTCATGATAACAAGGGATTTTTCCTCACTGAGGTTTTTTATAGACATGAAGAGTTTTTAGTGAGTATCACTGCAGTGCTGAGCTGATTCTATGAAGTCAGAAAGGCTTCGTGGACGAAGCCTTAGAGAGAGGGGGATATGTAAGAAATCCCGCTTCTCACAGATTCTTTACCCCTATTCCTATCTCTCGTGTAACTAATAGGGCTAGCGGCCCTTGGCTACACACAACTATATAGACTGGAGTTTGTGAATACTATTCATAACTCAGCTTGAATGCTATTATATATTTGACCTCTACATTTTATCTTTCTACTGTGAATACTTCTAGTAGTTAACAGTACATATCACACCAAGCTGCAAACACCCGAATAATTGCCTGCGAGCACTTATTCTTACATTATTCAATCCTCTCAAGATTGATCACCTGCTTCTAGAATCTTGATATTAAAATCAGGAATGAATGTTATAAGAGAAGTGTTTCTCTGTCAGATACTCTGTAGTCAATCTAATACTTTCTGTTATATAACAGTGTCTCAGAACAGAATATCAAGATATTTCATGATATTATCAGATGTTCACAACACTGATTCACATGCTTTCATTCATGAATGATACTTCTGTTTCATGTGATCTTTCAATCATTCATTGATATATTAATATTGATTGATTAACAAACTGATAGCATCTTCATCTACACTCAGTTTCATAAGCATTTTCATTCTTCATAATGAGTAGAGAGTGAGATCAGAAGTATTAAAATATATGAGAGCATCTAAGCATTCTTTCAGTACTTTTATATTCAATTCTGTAGATGTTAGAATTGCATGAGTTAGTTATTGAATCTCTTTGTATTGATGTTGTTGAGTTGCATGCATATCAGCTATTTATTATTATTGTAGTTTCAACATTGCTCAGAGCCACTGTGACACTATATCTATGCTTGTGTTCAGAGATTCTCTCATATTATCATTAGACATGATTATATTGTTTGTCAGATATGTGATATCTGTGAAATCTGAAGAAGTGTAATTATATAAATATCTCATATATCTGAGTGTCAGAACTCTCAGGTCTTTCACTGACATTTTCTTTGTAGAATCTTATTATGAGGTCAGAATGACTAATAAGCAGCTTCTATCTGAGAACTCAGTGTCTGTTTAACTGTTTCTCTATTTCTTATACATCATTACACATTTAAATATCTCTTGATGAATAATTATTTCTGATGAGAAGATAATGTGTGAATAATTATTTTCTAATAAGAAGACAATGAATGTTTTTATAGTGTAAGAGGCCTATGTTGAATAGATTGATATAATATTAATAGGTCTTATATAACAAAGATAAAAACATTAGAGAAGAAAAGAAAGAGAAAGTGCAAGAATCAGTGATCAAGATGAATATTTATACACATATGTGATGATGTACATGGTGGAGCTTCAGGGCGGAAGAATATACGCGCGTTCGGATCGGTAATTGAGAATGGCCGAGAATCGGAGCATATGCGTTCGAGAATGAAGTGATTGAAATCTGTGAAGTGTAATGAAATAGTCTATATAATTGATCAGGCGCAGCCTGCCACAGATCTGTTTTCTGTATATATCTCTAATATAGATTATATAATAAATGCATACAAAGAATATCAATAGTGTATATATTAAATGAAGATAATATTGCTATATAATACTGTAGCTCTTTCTGTACATCTCTGAAAGCTGTCAATAGTTTCTTTATTTCTTTATATTTGATAAGTCAATAATATATTTCAATGCTCTCTCTCTTTCATCATTATTATCATTATCATTATTATTATTATCATCATCATTATTATTATCATTATCACTATTATTATCATTATTATATCATTGCTAGCTGTCTTCTCTGCCTTCACTCTCTCTCAATACTTATCAAAATTAATTATATTATCTTTCTTCAAATATTCTGCGGTTCTGCAGATTATCAAGATGCGTGAGCACTATCACAGATTGAAGAGAGAGAAGAAGAAGATATTTAAGCATGAGAAGACAGATTATAAGCTATATTATAATATCTTGAAGAGACTCTGTAAGAAAGTAGAATAATAATAATTTTAAGTAACACTTCTGATAGATTTAGACTGAACTAAGTAAAGAAATAATGCAGATGACACTGTCTGTGAGAGATTGAAAAAGAAGATAGTGAAGAGTCTCATGCAGCAGCAGTGAGATCAGAAGAAGTCTTAAGAATGATTTAAGATCAAGATAAAGAGAAAGAGAGAAAAGAAGAGTATTACTATAAATAAGTAATAGTAGAAGAAGATTAAGAAGATATTAGAGTAGAAGATAAAGAAGTCAAAACTAATAAGTTTTTTATTAAGAGATAACAATTTTTGATAATACTTCTGTTCTCTAATTGATTAGCAGAAGCTGATAGAGAAGAAGAAAATTGAGACCTTGTTCAGATCTTAAATGCACTTCATAATTCAGAATATTGAGAAGACAGCTCTGCTCTCTGAACATATCAATCTACTTACTGTTGAGATGAAACTCAAGACAGTAGATCAGAAAATGTGTGATTTTAAGATACAGATTAATCTGACTGAGAGAAAGCAGCAGAAACCCTTCTCTGAAAAGACAGTAGAGAGAGATTTTGAGATAATTATCATCTCAGATAAGAAGAAGAAGAAGAGAAATAAGAATGAGAAATGAATTATAAAGAATGATAAGAAGAATGAGAAAGAGAAGAAAGATAATGAGTAGAAAAAGTTTTTTTTCTTTTTATATTAGTTAGTTATAAGTTTGTAACTATTAGTTAATAATTGAAATTAATTTTGAGTTTTCAAAAATTATTGTACAAGTTGTAATCAATTATCAATATCAGGAATAATATATATATATATATTCAACTATCATATCACTATAATGTATAAGTATCAATATTTTTTCAATATTGATATTTATAATATTAATATATTTTTAATAATATTATCTTATAATATAATTTAGTAACACTCTCTTTTATAATATTAATATATTTCAAGAAATATGACAGATATGAATTAAGATTATTTATTTACTTTTATATATTGATAATATTCAATCTGAGTTAGTACTAAAATTATAACTAAGTTAAGAAAGAAGATTATTTTCTCTTATATTAATTCTTCTTATACATATCAGTGATCAGTTATTGAAAATAAATTATTATCTTTCTTAAATTATTATAATATCTTCTGAATTCACTTCTTTCATTTCTTTTACTTCTATTGAAGATTCATAAACTCTTCAAGAAATCACTGTGAATCACAAAGTCTATATTATTTATAATTTAATACAGAATACTCTCTTTCAATTATAATAAATAATTACTTCATTCTTCATATCTGATTCCAGGTCATGAAATTTATAAAAAACTCAATATAAACACTGAGATAAACTATGAAATAATTATTAACAGATTGTATTATAGATTACTGAAGAGTTATCTCTCTACTATAATTACTACAACTTCATTCAGAAACATCTATTATAAACTGATCATAGCTCTGAGAAAGTTTCTCAACATCTGAAGTCATCAGAATATAGATAATAAAAGAAAAATAATTAGAAAATTACTACTGAGCTGATAAGTTACTCTATTAGATAATAATTTTTAATAACACTAACTTTCTAATTTGAAGAAAATTATGAGAAAATAATTATATATTAGTACTCTGATTTCATAACTCTTATCTGATAACTTCTGTGAATAATTACTTTATATATATATATATCTGAATCTTTCTCTTCAATCAATTGAAAACTCTGAATTTCAAACACTTCTTTAAATACTTAATTCAAATCTTCATATTTCATATCAATTCTGTCTTCAGTTCAATCTTGAGACACACTATAAAGTTAATATATAATATCTAGAATCAGAGTTGAAGAATTATTGAAGAGTGTCTCTCACAGTGAATATATAAACTAGTATAAATAATCTTATATTTATAAGAGTTATATGTTATTACATTGATCACAACTGAACTTATTAAGAGATATTAATTAAATTTAAATCATGAATCAGTAGTCATACTGAGAATTATATAGCAGAGATATTAATAACTGTGATTAAAAATAACTATTAAGATATTAGTCTCTGTCTTCTTACAATTATAACTGATAATGCTGTGAATAACTATACTATATTAAAGAGCTTAGAGTAAAAATTGACTTTGCATTTCTGAAATAATAAATAAGATCATATTCTCTGTATTACTTATATGATTCAACTTATGATATAAACACTGATAAAGAATCTTAATATCAAGATAAAGAATAATGAGATAATTGATTCTTGAAATAAGAATGAGATAAAAGTAATTACTTAAGTAACTTTTATATTCACTTTATAAAAGATAATGTTTTTTAATAACACTTTTTAATATTGATTTTTGATAATACTTTTTAATGACACTACTGTTAATTTTGAATAGATTAATTAATAATTTAAATATTACAGATTTAAAACATTATTAATATAATTTATATCTTCTCTAAATAATAATAACAATTTTATAATATTCATTAAATAAATAAATCAGTCACATCACTGAATATGATACAGAATGTTAGAATATAGTGAAGTAAAATATATAAGATAACTATTCAGACTCTTCAATTGTATTAAATGATTAATCATTAAATGCAACACTCTGATTAAGTAAAGATTCAGATATTTGAAACTTTCTAATATAAAGTAAACTTAGTTGAAATATGTGATTGATTTACTGTTTCAGTTTTATAAAATAATAAAGATAGTCTCAATCACTTATACATTAATACTGCAGTCAGTCTGATAAGTGTATAACAGTTTATTTACTTATCTTGAGAAGCAGTTGAATCACTTAAAAAGAAATTCAGTCTGAGATGATACTATAGCACAGACTATTATTACTGCAAGAAATAAACTGATATATTATTACAGCAAAACTGAACAATCTTTTACAGAGTATTATACTGTAGTAGCTCTACTAGATCTCTCTTATTAAGTTAATATCTACACTTCTCAAGATTGAACAGAGAAGAAATAAGACTTATATATTAAATTAGTCTAAGACTACTATAATATCAACTATCAGAGATTTGAATGAGCAGATGTTTAAGATATGAAGATAGTGAAATACAATTCTCTAGTAAGTAATAATCTTTGATAATACTTTATATCACATAGAACTATAATACTAACTTTGAAAAAGACCTTGTATATATTGATTATAACTGAAAATCAGATAAAACTACATACTTATAAAACTGAATTTAACTGCTATCTTTAAGAGAATCTGATAAATTTACACATCAAATTAATTCTAGAGTTATAAAAAATTATTAAGAGTATATATTCAACTGTTGCACTGATAACATATGATATTCTAATAATTTTATTAACAGAGGTGAGAATGAAGTGAAAGTTCAACTTAAGTGAAGATATTTATCACTATCACTGAGAACAATTATAAGAAGAAATAATTAAGAAACTCATGATTGTAAAATATGAAATTATCAGACAGTTTAATATCTCTGATTACAGTATATCAGAGAAGTGTAGTTTTCATGAGAAAGTAAAGAATAAACTTGTATAAGAATGTATTTAGTTGTTTTATGAGTATTATCAATAATCATTATCAAATTCTGATTATATAAGCAATCACTGAATAAACTGAATAAGACTGATTTTGATCTTCAGTCTCAGTCTCATTCTGATTTTGAAAGAATGATCATCTTTCACAGTTTATTCTGAGAAATTACTCTCATTTCACTGTTTTTAAATTAAATCTGGTCATTTTTCACATCATTTCTCTCAGAAATGGTTCATTTTCAGATTTTTTTGAGGCTTGATCCTGGTGGGACCCACGTCAAGAAATGTATACAACCAGATCAAATAGAATCAAATGTGAAATTCATGATCCCGGCGGCCAGTCTATGTGTAGTTAAACATTTTATAGAGAAGTAATAGTGAGATGAAGAAAAGCATCAACTGTAAAAAGTGAAGAAAGAATATACTGTTAAACATTATAAACCACAGTTGACAAAGCTGTAAAAATAAGTGCTTGCAGGCGATTATTAAGAGATTTGCAGCTTGTCATAATATATACTGATGACTATTAGAAGTATTCATAGTAAAAAGATAAATGTAAAAGTGAATTATAGAATAGTATTCAAACTGAGTTATAAATAGTAATTATGAACTTCAGTTTGTATAATTGTATGAAATTAAGAGTCACTAACTCTATTGATTATATAAGAAATAGAAATAAAGATAAAAAATTTATAACAAATGAAATTTCTTATATATTTCTCTGTTTTTAAACCTTTGTCTGTGAAGTCTTTTACTGAGTGATTTTATAAAATCAGACTTAGCACTGCAGTGAATCTGATACTTATTAAAAACATTTCATATTTATAAAAAATCTCAGTGAGAAAAAAATCTCTTTTTACTATGAAAAGAAAAAAGTCTATCACTCAGTTTTTTATTTTATAAGACTTTTGTATAACTTGTAAATCTTTCTCTAATGATTATACAAATTTATTATATATCTTTTATTTAGAAGAATTCTAATTGACTCTTAATTTTTTTTTTTTTTTTATAAAATTTTTATATAACTGGTATATAAATTTTTCGTTAAGAAATCGTCTGGCTATCAACCGCTTCACCACGAACTCGCTCAATTTTTCGAATAAGAACCCGCTGATAGATGCATTGAAAATCCCTGAATCATACAAGTATTTTGACCTTATCACTGACTGCATATCCCGTGTGATGATGAAGTTATTCAGCTAAACATGAACCAGGCATCATTTGAAACTTCTGTGTGAGATTATTCCTGATTCACTTCTATCACATCACAACTCTGAGTCAAATTGTCATAAAAATTATAAGATGAAGAGATCTAGTTATATGTGTCAATCTTCTTGATTTTGAAGGATTTCTGATCTATAATTGTGAAGATATCTGAAGAGTAATCTCTGTTAAAACACTGTCTATCTTTGATATTTCAAAACATTAACATCAAGTCTCACTCATGTATCACTGTTCTTAATCTAGCTCATTCTCAGCAGAAAAATATAAAAAGATATCTCAGTAATAATATCAAGTATAAAATTAATAGATACATCTGAAGTGCAATCTCTATAAAAACTCTGTCTGTCTTTGATCTATAAAGACATCACTGTTAAATTTCACTTATATATCATCTCATTCAATCTGATCTATCTCGGATAGAAAGATATAAAAAGATATTTCAGTAACAGTATTTAATGCATAATCAGCAGATAATAACAACTATAAAATCAGTATATCTTAAGATCTGACTGAGTCTTTAATCTCTGCATAGTGAGATATATTAAATCTAGTTTTAATATCTTAATATTCAACAGATTCTGTAAGAAATTGATAATAATAATACTAGATTTCTATTGAATTTAAGAATTAACTCTATATTGATATAATCATTGACAAAGTCTTCTATTTTAAGATATAAATAACCTGTTTCTCTATATTTCACTGATAATATTTATATTATTATATAGAAACAGACTTATATTCTCTATAATATCAAGACTCTGAAGAGAAAAAGCCTTGATAGAGAGTATATAGTAGTATATATCTTAGCAGTTTCTATCTCATTCTTCTGCAGCAGTTAACATAAAAAAAAGATCTTAGAATTAGTTTTTTACTTCTCTTGAAAAAATAAGATATTTTTCTCTGAATTTTATATAATATTCTTACAAAGAATTAAAAATAGAGTTGTTTTCTATTATAATTTTATATTCTTTTAAGTAAGAATTACTTTTTTAGTAACTGAAGAGCTTTTATTAATACTTAATTCTTTCTTACACTCTTTATTAACTGATTTGAGTTGTATACTTGTTGTGTGAGAAGAATTGAATGATTTAGAATAAAATGAATAATTTTAATCAATTTCTCTGTAAAAAATTAACTTATTGTTTATCAGTTTTTCTCTTAAAAACTGTTATATTATCTGATTTATTATCAATTGATATTATACTTTTTCTCACTATATCTTAAGAAAGATATTATAAAGGTTTTATTAATTTATCTTAAAAATCAATTTTAATTTATTAAATTCTCTTTAAAAATCTAATCTGATTACTGAACTAGTGTGAAAAAAATCAGATATTTTATATATAAAAGTCTTTCATTCTTCTGGTAAAATAGTCTGATCAACTTTTCAATGGAAAATAGATTAATAAATCTCTCAATCGAAACAGTCTGATTAACTTTTTTTTGAGTGAGTAAAATAAGTTTAAAAATACACTCAGTTAATGTGAAAAAAATGCTTTCTCAGATGCTATTTCTGAGATTGAAATTCTGAAGAGAAGGAAGAAAGAAGAAATAGAGAAATAACAAGTTCTTGAAATACAAGAACTTGAAAATGTCAGTAAAATTCTTGAAAAACAGTATCTGATTGAGATGAATAAAGAAGTTCTGTTAATTCTTTATACTCAGACTAGACAACTACAGAAAGTGATTAAGTTCAAGCTTGAAATTTCAAATATAGTTCAAAAAATATTGAAAATTTCTAGTATAATCACTGACTTTTCTTCTTCTTTTTCTTTCTCAAACTGAAAAAAAACATATACTTAAAAAGCAAAATCTGCTGTTTCTATATCTGCTATCTTAAAATCTGCTTAAAATTCTGAAAGTACTTAGAAGAAAAATGCTCATACTTCTCTTCATAAGAAAGAAGAGAAGAAAATGTAAAAAGAGAAAAATCTTCAAATCTTCAGAATAGAAAACTTATTCTCAAAGTCTTAAATAGACAGATTCTGCAGAAGAATAAGCTGAACTCAAATCTTATTTTTAAAATTAGAAATAAAATTAATCAGCAGTTCTTTTCTCAGTTAATATATAATATTGAAGTTCAAAAATCAATTATAGCTTTAATTAAGTTATCTTTCTTTAGAAATTTCATCATTCTAACTACAATGCCTGAATTCAGCACAGAATTCCCTATTAAGAATGAGAATATCTGAAAATCAGTAATGGAATCTTTGTTAAAGAAAATAATTCTATCTGAGAGAGATGAAAAGTAAGATAAATTCATTCTTCATAATATTTCAGTTGAAATTTTTGACTGTGAGAAAGAAATGCTACTTCTTAAAAATGAGTTAGAAGAATACAATTTTATTCAACTGAGAAAGAAGTCTGAATAACTGAACTCAATTAAATTCAGATAAAATAGAAGAAATATCTCTGTTCTAATTTATATAAAGATACTTAAATAATTAAAAATCTCTGAAGTGAGAGTGACAGATTTGAAAATAAGAGTTCATAAATACAAAGACTCAAGAATGAATCTCAAAGTATAAACACAGTGTTCAAACTGTCAAAGATATGAATACTTTGTAATATCTTGTTTCAGAGACTTAAAATATTAATTCTGTGCTAAAGAGTATAAAACTAGTGAGTATCAATGTGAAATATGCTTAAAAAGAGATAAAATATGTCAATATACTGTGTTTAAATACTTCAACTGCAAAGAAAAGCATGTATCTAGTTTAAAAGAATACACATTTACTTTAAGAATTCAAAAGAACTGAAGAAAAGCAGAAGTACAAAGTCAATCTAAAACTGAAGATAATAGTTAAATCAGTACATATACAACTATAAGGTTAAAGAAAAGAATCTCTTAATTATCTAAATTCTCAAACTCAAATTCTTCAGCTAAATATAAACACAATTTGAATTCTCAAACATCTGTTAAGATTAGAGAATTAAGAAATGACTCTGTTAATAAACTAGAAAGAATGTAAGTAGATGAAATTCCTGCTTTTTAAAATAGTTATAATCTACTATCTGATGATACTGATTAGATTCTACTCTATCACTACTCTGTTTTAGCATGAATATATAATAAAAATAATAAAAAAAGTTTAAAAATTCTTCAGAAATCACATTTATTTAAAATAATATAAATAGAAACTCAAATTATATTTGAATACAAAGTGAATTTTATACTTCTTCACGAATCAAACTTTGATGCTGAGTAGAAGTATATTATTTCTTATTCAAGCTATTACTGCTTTCTATCTGAAGAATCTGAGATAAAATCATAAGTAGTGATTTATGAGAGAAAAAGATCAAGATATCAATTTAATCAGAGATTAAATATTATATCTGACTCTGATATTCTAGTGAGTGATATTATAGATAATGAGAATAAGTTTAATACTATATAACTTATAAATACCTATAATAAAAAGTCATTGAAAGATAACAATAATATCTGAATAATTAATAGAGAATTTTTAAATATAACTCTCTTAAAAAACTCTATAATTATGGAAGACTTCAATACACATCATCTCTGATGAAACTAAGAATACAGAAGAGTAGTATGAACAGATAAATAGATTAATTAAACTTTTGAGTATTTAATAGATTTAATTAACAAGTCTGATCAATAAACATTCTTTAGAAAAGATATGAAATAGAAATCTATTGTAGATCTAACTTTCATGTCATAAAGTCTAATTGAAAAAAAGACTTATAAACTGATTTATTGATTCAAATAAGACATCAGAATCAGATTATAAGATCATTCAATTTGATATTAAACTGAGTGAAAAACAAAGAAGTGAAAATCCTCTTCTCTCTAATCAATATAACTTTGAAAAAGCTAATGGAAAAGTAGTAAAAGAAAGTATAAAATAACTGAAATCTGAAAAGCAGAGTAAACTCTATTGAAATCGGAGTCAAGATATCTCAAATGACATGCTTAAGAATAGAGTAAAGCTGATTACATCTATTCTTCTAACAAGTATTAGAGAAAATATTTTAAAGAAAAAGTCTTCTGACTATTTCAAATCTTGATAAAATGAGAATATTACTTCTAAAAGAAAACAAGTAGTCACTACTAATTGAGATTGAAAGAATAACTTAATATCTGATAAAGAGTTCAGAGCTATCAGAAATGAATATTTTTCAGATATTAAAAGAGCTAAAACACACTGCTGAAACAAATTTCTTAAAGAAGTATAAGAAAAAGAAGTATTTAAAGTCTTTAACTATAGTAAGACAAGAAGTGTAGTAACGCTTTGAATCTTGAAATATCAGTTTCAGAATAAATCATATACAGTAAACTCTTAAAAAAAAGTGTCAAGCTTTTATAAGAATTGTCTTTCAAAGTTTATCACATTCAGAAGAGAAGAATATGTCATTTCATAAATATATTAATGAAAATAACTGAGAATGATATGAGATTACACATGATGAACTAGAGTTAGCTATATTCTCAAGGTTAATTAAAACTGCTACAGGGCCTAATTCAATCAATCACTTGATTGTTTAAAACATGTATTTCTACTTGAAGAATAAATATTTTGAGCACTTTTTCAATCTTCTAAAAAATGATTATCATTCTGAATGCTGAAGAGAAGCTACTGAGATAATTCTTACAAAACCTAATAGAAAAGCTTTAATTTCTCAGTTATATAGAGTAATATCTCTCTTGAACTGTTTAAAAATAATTCTAGAAAACATAATAGCTACTAGATTATCTTTTATAAGCTCTATTAATAATTCTCTTCTATTTAATAAATAAATAAGAGGTAGACAACAATGTTCTGCAATTGACACTGTTCTTTCAGTTATTCATGATATTCAAGTAACAAAGCATGAAGACCTGGTCTCAACTGCAGTTTTTATTAATATAAAAGATGCATTTAATCATGTTTCAAAGTCTCAGATAATTCAAACTTTGAAGATGTTAAAACTATCACTTTCTCTAATAAAATGAGTGAACTGTTTTATATCTAAAAGAATTGTATAACTATTCTTTGATAAAATAAAATAGGATAAGAATGAGATAAAAATAGAAGTACTGTAAGAATCTTCAATCTCATCTATTCTATTTATAATATACACTGCATATCTATTCAAGAATAGAGAGATGAAAATAGTGAGATTAGTAAGTTATATAAATAATATTAATCTAGTCTAAAGTTTAAAAATAATCAAAGAGAATTTAGAAGTGATTGAAAAAGAAGTAAAGAAAATCTTTGTTAGAGCAGATATTAATCTACTTTAATTTAATATAAATAAACCTGAGTTAATTCACTTTTTTCCTAGATTCATTGAGAAAAAACTAAGTCTAACTCTTTTGAATAAAGAGATTAAACTCAGTTTGAATGTTAAATAACTAGAAGTATACTTAAACTTCAAGTTGAATTTTAAATATCGTATTTAATAAAGAACTATCAAGACAGAGAGACTACTGAATAGACTGACTGTGTAACCGTGTCTGAGACCAGAATCAAACTTTACAGTTGTCACATTGCCTAAAGGTATTACTTCTGATTATGATTTGTATTCATTACATTGATTTCAAATCACACTATTTCAAATATTGAAAGTCTCAGATTCACTTTTTAAATAAGAATCTAGTCTTTGATAAAGAATATATTTGAATTCTTAGTTACATTTTCATTTTGATCTCATTATTAAGAATAACATTAAATGAGATTATAAAATCATTTCTCACTTACATAATATCATAACATAGTCCTCATTTGCTAAAAATTCAATAGAGAGTATTATTAAATATTATTACTTTTCTGAATACAGATTATAATTCATATAATTTTAATTATAAAAAAAATATAAAATACAAAAAAAATAAAAAATAAAAAACAAAACAAAAATAAGAAAAAATCACAATGAAAAAAAAAGAGAAAGAAAAAAAAATAAAAGAAAAAGAAAAAAAAAATAAAAATAAAATAAAACAAATCAAGATTGCAGAGTCACAGTACTTTTAAAATACTTACTTCTCAGAGTTTTACAATGTTTATCATCAACTGTGTATCTCTCACAGTCAGAATAACATAGTATAATGAGTTATTATCTTAACATATCTAATAAATAATCAGTATATATCTGTATAAATG
>NW_003101680.1:4111940-4148204 GCF_000003855.2 Blastomyces gilchristii SLH14081 | reverse complement strand
TCTGCCTTCTCTACCTTTACTTTCTCTCAATACTTATGAAAATTAATTATATCATCTCTCTTCACGTATTCTGTGATTCTGCAGATCATCAAGGCGTGTAAGCACTATCACAGATTGAAGAGAGAGAAGAAGAAGATGTTCAAGTATGAGAAAACAGATTATAAAACATGTTATAATATCTTGAAAAGACTCTGTAGAAGAGTAGAATGATAATGATTTTAAGTAATACTTCTGATAAATATAGACTGAACTAAGTATAGAAATAATGTAAATGACACTCTCTGTGAGAGATTGAAAAAGAAGATAGTAAAAAGTCTCATATAGTAGTAATAGAATCAGAAGAAGTTCTGAGAATGATTTAAGATCAAGATGAAGAGAGAGAGAGAGAAGAAGAGTATTACTATAAATAAGTAATAGTAGAAGAAGAGTGAGAAGATATTAAAGCAGAAGATAAAGAAGTTAAAACTGATATGTTCTTTATTAAGAGATAACAATTTTTGACAATACTTCTGTTCTCTAATTGATTAGCAGAAGGTGACAGAGAAGAAGGAAATTGAGGCCTTGTTCAGATCTTGAATGTACTTCATGATTCAGAATATTAAGAAGACAGTTCTGCTCTCTGAGCATGTCAATCTACTTACTGCTGAGATGAAACCTGAGACAGCAGATCAGAAAAGGCAGGATTTTGAGATATAGATTAATCTGACTGAGAAGAAGCAGCAGAAACACTTCTCTGAGAAGACAGTAGAGAGAGATTTTAAGATAATTATCATCTCAGATGAGAAGAAGAAGAAGAAGAATAAGAATAAGAAACTCAGAGTGCATAAGAGCAGTAAGAGCAGATAAACTGATTGAATGCACTTTTGAGCATTCAATAGATTTAGTTAACAAGTCTGATTAACGAACATTCTTTAGAAAAGGCATGAAACAGAAATCTATCATAGATCTAACTTTCATGTCATAAAATCTAATTGAAAAAAGAGTTATAAACTGATTTATTGATTCAAATAAAACCTCAGAATCAGATCATGAGATCGTTCAATTTGATATTAAACTGAGTGAAAAACAAAGAAGTGAAAATCCTCTTCTCTCTAATCAGTATAACTTTGAAAAAGCTGATTGAAAAGCAGTTGAAGAAAGAGTAAAACAGCTGAAATCTGAAAGACAGAGTGAGCTCTATTGAAATCAAAGTCAAGATATCTCAAATGAAATGCTTGAGAATAGAGTAAAGCTGATTACATCTATTCTTCTAATAAGTATTGAAGAAAATATTTCAAAGAAAAAGTCTTCTGAGTATTTCAAACCTTGATGAAATGAGAATATTACTTCTAAAAGAAAGTAATTAGTCACTGCTAAGAGAGATTGAAAGAATAACTTAATATCTGATGAAGAGTTCAAAGCTATTCAAAATGAATATGTTTCAGATATTAAAAAAGCTAAAACAGATTGCAGGAACAAATTTCTTGAAGAAGTATAAGAAAAAGAAGTTTTTAAAGCCTTCAACTATACTAAACCAAGAAGTGTAGCAAAGCTTTCAATCTTAGAATATGAATTTCAGAATGAATTGTATACAGCAAACTCTTTTAAGAAAAAAATGTTAAGCTTTTATGAGAATTCTCTTTCAAAACTTATCATATTTAGAAGGGGAGAATATGTCATTTCATGAATATATTGATGAAAATAACTGAGAATGGTCTGAGCTTACATGTAATGAACTAGAGTCAGTAATATTCTCCAGTTCAATTAAAACTGCTGCAGAGCCTGATTCAATTAATTACTTGATTATTCAAAACACATATTTCTACTTGAAGAATGAATATTTTGAACTCTTTTTAAATCTCTTAAAAAATGATTATCACTCTGAATACTGGAGAGAAGCTACTGAAGTAATCCTTACAAAATCTAATAGAAAAGCTTCAATTTCTAAGTTATATAGAGTAATATCTCTGTTGAACTGTTTGAGAAAAATTCTAGAAAAGATAATAGCTACTAGATTATCTTTTATAAGCTCTATTAGTGATTCTCTTCTATTTAATGAATAAATAAAAGATAGAAAACAATGTTCTGCAATTGATACTGTTCTCTCAGTTATTTATAATGTTCAAGTAGCAAAGTATGAAGACCTGGTCTCAACTGCAGTTTTTATTGATATAAAAGATGCATTTGATCATGTTTTAAAGTCTAAGATGATTCAAACTTTGAAGATGTTAAAACTGTCACTTTCTCTAATAAAATGAGTTAATTATTTCATATCTAAAAGAATTATACAACTATTTTTTGATGGAAGAAAACAAGATAAAACTGACATAAAAATAGAAGTATCACAAGAATCTTCAATCTCACCTGTTTTATTTACAATATACACTGCATATCTATTCAACAATGAAGAGATGAAAATAATGAGATCTTTAAGTTATGTAGATGATATTGATCTACTCTACAGTTCAAAGACAATCAAAGAGAATTTAGAAGTGATTGAGAAAGCAGCAAAGAAAATCTTTGTTAGAGCAGATATCAATCTAATTGAATTTAATATGAATAAAACTGAGTTAATTCACTTTTTTCCCAGGTTTAATGAGAAAGAACTAAGTCTAACTGTTTTGAATAAAGAGATTAAACCCAGTTTGAATGTCAAATGACTAGGAGTATGATTAAACTTCAAGTTGAATTTTAAATATCATATTCAACAAAGAATCATCAAGACAGAGAGACTACTGAATAGTATAATCAGATCATTAAATACTGAGAGAGGTCTATTCTTTCAGACTATGAGACAGTTATACATAGCCTTTATTATCTCAGTAGCTGATTATGAAGTTTAAGTTTGATGAAACAATCAAGATAACTTCACTGAACTCTTTCAAAGTCTATAAAACAGAGCTTTGAGAAGAATTCTGAGAGTATTCAAATCATCTTCTATTAAAGCAATGAAAATTGAAGCTTCAATTTCATCTTCTGCTATTCAATTTGAAAAGAACTGTATGAACTATGCTCTGAGAGTCATGAAGATGAGCTCAAATTATATAATCAGTGAAAGAGTCTCTTCTTCATTCTCATCAGTTAACTCAGGAAATGAACTGAATTGAAATAGATTTCTTAATTGAAATGAGAATAATACTTTAAAGAAAATGCCCTCTCTGTGGTTCGGAAGAACGTACGACCGTCGGATAATAACGCGGCCGCTTCCGAACTTGCTTACGAGTGTAAAAGGGGCCATAGCGGCCACTAATTAATTTAGTGTACAATATTACAATATATAAGAAGCTGGCGTACACCTGTAATTGTATGCTGATAAGCAACCTTTGAATCACATCTGATAGCATGTCTAAAAACTGGTGAGAAGTGCAGGCTTCTCCAGAATGTGATAATTTCATCTATGAAGTGATTCATAGTTATCATGCCAGTGTGATTCTAGAATGTCTCAAAAGATAGTATATAAAGAGCAGTGAGCAGAAGAGTATCTGATTGATACTGCTTTGCTTATAGAGAGAAAACTTCACACTCAGATAAATGCCATGTATGATACACAAACAGATGAGATGTGAGAAAGGAAATGAGAGTGATGAATGAGATTCAAAGAAGTTCACTCTCTACTCAAAAGAAGAATAAAAGAGAAGAGTGATTATCACTGAAGTTATATAATGACAACAGAAATCATATAACAATATAGTGATATAATAATATAGTGATATAATAATATAGTAATATAATAATAGACATTATACAATCAATGAGAAACTACTGAAATGAATACCTTCTCTAGTTAATATGAATAATACTCTTCTCTGCTATCTGAACTGAAAGATATACAGATGTCACGCTCCCGGCCGCGCCAAGGCCTCATTGCAGTTCCACACGGCTCATCACTTTCATGCAGATAATTCCATTCCATCTGAACCAGTTTTCAACCGCTCTATGACATCATTCAGATATATCATAGAAAGATCTGATTAATAAATATAAGAACTCTGCTTCTATACAAGGTCAGCAGATTACTTTTCCTTAACAGTGAGGCACTGCTGAGGTATCACTTCAGCTATTCTCACTCATGAAATGAGAGAAGGTATTCACTCATTATCTATATAGAATAGCTAGATACTGACTCTCTATGAAAGAAGTCAGTGATTTGTTTTTCTTCTACTGAAATATATATGAGAGTTACTGTGTGTCTCATACAATTTTCTTAGTATACTAAGTATCACATCTGTGATATTCTCACAATAACCCTGTAGTCTATGAGCTCACTATTTAAGCAAGATAGTCAAGCTCACTTATATAGCTTCTCAAACAACTATCTCTACATGATATCATTAACTAGTCACTGCTTCAGTTCTGTTATATTACAATTTAAATCACTTGATCTGATTACAGGTTTGAATCAGTCAAGCTCTAACAGACTGATATAGTCTCACATATCTGTACTGAGACTGATCTGGCCTCACTCTCTGAGAGAAACACTACATCATTCTCTAGAGTGTATACATCTCTACCTCAGCAGAAATCCGAGATTTCTGAAACTGCTGCACATTTTGGAATGAGCTCTTCAACCGCCCTGCTATCACCGCGGCCTCTACACACCTACATCTATCATGAAGATAGAGAGATTAAGGTCAGAGATTCTCTAAGATATAAGAGAAATATCTTGTCTGAATTTCACAGCTTTATCTATACTCTTGAACAGAAATTCTGCCTTAATCTGAGCTAGTATAATACTCATAAGATATGAGTAATCTATACTGTCAACCTCCTTGAAGACATCTCTGTGACTACTTGAGTCATTAAGAAGAGAGAGCTTGAGTGTATCAATGCTGTCATGACTTAAGAAGAATTCAAGAACTTTCTACTGAATTAAATCAAAGATCACTGCAACTGCAGCTTCACAGCAGTGCAGTGATTCAACTTATTACATTAATAAAATGATGAGAATCCTTCTGATTTCAACACAAGATTTGAAGAATATTGAGAGGAATTAACTAATAATTTGAATCAATTAAAAACACAGCTTTATCTCATAAAGCTGACTCACAAGATATGAATAATAATATCATAATATCAGAGTTCACTCATCAATTGCACTGAGCTTGTTAACCTGGCTTTCTGAATCTATTTGAATAATCAATTCTTCAAGAAAAAGATTAATAAGATCTCTTCTAAGTAATTAATAACAGAATCTAAATAGTACTGTGATGACTTCAATGCAGAGAAAGTAAATAAGAATTTCAAGTATTCTGATTCTTCACTCACTGTAAAGAAATGTTAAAAAAGATTTGATAAAGATCTCTGTTTCAACTGCAGAGCTAGTAATCACTATATCAGTAATTATAAGAAGCTGAAGAAGAAAAGAAACTGAGAAGATATCTTCTCAAAGTTGACTTCTCTTCTGATAAACATATCCACAGAAGATAAAGAAGAGAAAGAAATGAAGAATTGATAATTCTCACATCTCTGAGTTCATGTTATAATTATAATACATACTCTGAATAAGAAGATATCAGTGAGGTGTCTACTTGACTTCAGAGTGAATATTAACTTCATATTCTATTCCTTTTCTTTGATAAAGAATTGAAAGAAGATAGACTCATCAGATCATGTGAAATTTACTGATGAAATAAAATATCACTGTTTTAGCATAATTCAAGTGTAATATGTAGTTACAGACTTAGAAGAAATCTCTAAGAAGAGCAGTCTGCTCCTTCACACAGTTAACATTATAGATGAGAATGTCATTCTAGGTCTTCTATAGTTGAGAGAAAACAATTCTCTCATTGACTGAGTCACTCAGATGTGATAATATCATCTCACTAATGAAGAGACAGTGATAGAGAAATCTGAAGAGTTTCATTGAAAGAATCTTGAGAAAAAGATTGAGTCAATATACTGTGTAGCAGGTGACTGAGACTTGAAAATAGATAAAGAAGTCATCACTCTCACTACAAGATTAGCAGCAGTATTCATCATTGAAGACAGATGTATATGATGTCTCTTTACAGATTTTAAGAATGTCTTTTCAGAAAGAGAAGCAGTGAAGTTTCCTGATATCAAGATACAATCTAAGATTCATCTTGAAAACAGTGTAATAGTATTATACAGGCCTCTTTACAACTTGTCTGTAAAGAAATTGAATGTTCTGTACAAATATCTTGAAGAAGTGTAATCAAAGAACTGAATATATTTATCAAAGAGTTCAGCAGAGATGTCTATACTCTTTATACTCAAGAAGAATAGTAGACTACATCTATGTATAGACTACAGAGGTCTTAATAAGATGATGATTAAGAATTGCTATTCATTACTGTTAATTGATGAGATGATTGATTGATTATCTGAAGCAAAGATATTCTCAAAGATTAATATACAGAATGTCTATCATAGAATCAGAGTTAATAAAGACAATATTTGAAAAACAGCTTTTCATACTAAGTACAGCAATTTTGAATATCTTGTTTTATCTTTTGATCTTTGTAACACTTCAGCCATCTTCTAGATCTATATAAATGAGATGCTGCAAGGCCTTGTCAATGTCTCCTGTATAGTATACTTAGATGACATTCTAATCTTCTTAAAAACAGAGGAAGAATATGATATCCATGTTTAAGAAGTGTTGAGTCACTTGAGACAGTATCAACTCTATGCAAACACTGAAAAATGCTCATTCTACATGCAGAAGATTGATTTCTTAGATTATATTATTGAGATGAATGACATTTCAATGAACAGAAGCCAGGTCTCTGTCATTGAGAACTGGCCAGCACTGTGAATGTACTGTGAGATGCAGGTGTTTCTAGAATTTACAAATTTCTACAGATAATTCATCTATGCATATTCACAGATTACTGCTTCTCTTACAGATCTGTTAAAGAGAAGTATGAAAGATAGAAAAATGAGACTGTTTATTCTCACTCAAGATACTGTGCAGGTGTTTGCAGAATTAAAACAAGCTTTTATAGATATCACAATACTGAATCACTTTGATCTCAACTTACTCAGTCAGTGTGAGACTGATGTATCTGAAAATGAGATCTGTGAAATCTTTTCACAGTTGACACTGAAGATCTTTCAACATTGAAAGAATCAGAGAATAATTACTTCTGAGGAAACAGATAATGAATTATCTGTAGAAGAAGGCTTTTTCACAGAGTCTATAAGACACTGTAAATAGAGATCAGTGATCTTCTTCTTCAAGAAGTTATCACTTATACAGAGAAGGTATAATATTCATGATCAGAAGATATTAGTAATTATCAAATTCTTTAAGATCTGACAACATTATCTCCAGAGTAGTAAGTACTCAGTGTAAGTTCTCACTGATCATGCAAATCTGTATTACTTCTTGACAATAAAGAGCTTGATAGAATGTTAAGTCAGGTGAGTGAAGCTGCTTTCAGAGTATGATTTCTATATCTGATACTATTCAGATCAGCTTAATCTCACTGACATGTTATCTAGACAGCTCAATTATAATATTATTAATATGAAGAAGAATTCTATAAAAGAATCTCTGTCATCACTGCAGAAGAAGCTGACTGCAGAGAGTTGAGATTCTCTGAAGCTTGAGAACAGCACTGATAAGACAGCTGTGTGACTCAGTATAGAAGGTGAAAGAAAACCTGAGTCTCTGCAGAGAACTAACACTGAAGATCATAAGCTTCTCATATTATATTCTACAATTATTGAATTGACAAAGAATGAAACAGTCTATAATCTTTTAATCTGACTACTTTTGAAATTCATTAATAAGTTACAGAAGAGAGATATCTCTACTACAGCTTGAATTCAGAAGTTGAAGAAGAAAGAATTCAGTTTGAACTTGAAAGAGACAGACTCTGAGTAGAGCAGTGCTGCTAAGAAACTAAGTCACTGATAACTAGAAGAATGTGAACTTCTACTACTGAATGATTCAGTCTTCATTTCTCATAGCAGGGCAGTGTGTCAGAAGTTATTGAGAATTCATTATAATAATTCTCATACAGAACACTTCAGATTAGAGAAGACTGAGAAGCTTCTAAAATGTAAATATATTTGAAACAAGCTCTGAGCAGATGTCAAAGAGTATGTTAAGACTTGTAATATCTATTAAAAGATAAAGATTCTGCAGTATAAGTAATACAGTGAGTTGATATCACTGTCTATTTCAAAGAGCTTATGATAGAATCTATTAATGAATTTCATAGTTGATCTGCTGAAGTCAACAAGAGTTAAAGAATATGATTCAATTTTGATCATTATTAACTACTTTATAAAGATGATCAGATATATCTCTACTTATAAAAAGATTAAAGTCTCTGAATTGACTGATCTGTTTTTAGATATCATTATTTATAATCACAGTGCTCTGAGATTATTGATAACAGATCAAGAATTCCTCTTCATCAGTAAATACTGATCAGCTTTTTGCTATTATCTTATAATAAGGTGTCTTCTCAGTACTGCATTTTATTCACAGACAGATGGTCAGACTGAACACCAGAATCAGACACTAGAACAGTATCTTTGAGTGTTCTATTTATATTATCAGAATGATTGACTTAAACATCTTCTAATCACTGAATTCATATATAATAATATAAAGAATACAATCTTAAAGATATCTTCTTTCTATGCTTATTATAAATATAATCCTTCATTACTCAGTGACATCACAGATGATATTTCAAAGAGAGAGATAGACAGTCAGAATATTAAACAGATACAGAGAACAGAGTATTTCTCAGTATCAGAAGTAAAAGTGAGATTGAAACTTTTAAACAAAATTCATGAGAAAATGATGAAAAGCATTTACTACACTCAGAAGCAGCAGATAAAATACTATAATTGAAAACATCTTTCAATGAAGTTCTTAATAGAGGATCAAGTACTACTTTCAGCAAAGAATATCAAGATAATAAGATTATATAAGAAGCTCAGTAAGTGATGACTAGAATCTTTCTCAGTAATAAGAGTAATGAGTAAACAGATATATGAGTTGAAATTACTCACAGAATTGAAATCAATTCATTCTGTTTTTTACATTTCTTATTTAAAGCTCTATAAGTAATATCTCAGAGTGAAGCCATCTCAGCTGAATAATATTGAGATTAAGAATGATACTGAATATCTTGTGAAGAAAATATTGAATAAGTAAATATATTATAATAAGCTTCAATATCTTATTAAATAAGAAGATTATTCATCATCAGAGAATTTATAAGAACTGCTTGAGTATTTGAAAAATATTGAGAAAGAGATTATAAGCTATGAAATGACTAGTAGAGATTATCTTATTATATATCAGAGATATTAAGTAAGAAATACTGCTTGAGACTTCTTATTTTTTTCAAAGAGTTTTTTAGAGATAATCTTGCAGTGATGAGCTGATATCTTATCAACTCTGTAACACTCTTCTTCTATTTTCTCTCAAAGAGTTTTTAGAAGTTTAATAAGACTATACAAGTATAAAATTCCTGAAGTGATTAAAGAAAAGAAATATTTGAAATTAATAAAGATTAATATTATTAATCTGTAGACTGCTGCTATTCTAAATAAGGCTGCAGCTCACTGAAAAAGTAAAAAGAGAAGAATCTCAGAGTCTACTTATTAATAATCACATTCTCATTAAACTTATTCTTCACTGTTGAAGTCTCTGATATCAGTATCTTTATCTGCTGAGAAGTTAGTACTGTGATATTATAGAAGAGTATACTGTAGAAGAGCATGAGAGATACTTGAAATATCAACTTATTAATTTATAAAATATCTCAGTTATCTGTTTTAATTGAAGTAAGATTCTCTTCAATCAGTAATTAATCTCTGCAGTACTTTCAATGATGATACTGACTAATCTCTTCTTAGAGTCAGTCATTCTGAGGTGTTTTTTCATCTCAGAGACTCATGCTTTTATCTTCTTTTGCAGATGAGTAAGAGAGATCTTCTCAGCCTTGATAGAATTCATTAATACTTGAAGCTCTGAGATTCTTGCTCTGTACTGCTTGAGCATCTGAGCTCCTTGTCAGAGCTGATATAATGTCTTCTTGTAGAGTAGATAATACTTACAGAGAGATAGAAGTTATTGTTACAAGTA
This sequence comes from Blastomyces gilchristii SLH14081, assembly GCF_000003855.2. Taxonomy (NCBI): domain Eukaryota; kingdom Fungi; phylum Ascomycota; class Eurotiomycetes; order Onygenales; family Ajellomycetaceae; genus Blastomyces; species Blastomyces gilchristii. The sequence continues at coordinate 4,138,147 of NW_003101680.1, read as the reverse complement.
TAACAGAAACAATAGAAGTGAGAGAAGAGATAGATATATAAAATCCCTCTCTTCTTCAGCTGCTTAGCACAGTGCAGACAGATGACAGTACTGGCTAGAAGCTGCACTGAAGCCTCTTCATGAAGAGAAGGTAAAGAAACTGTGGAACTCTGTGGACTCAACTCAGCAGCATTCTGAGCAGGGCTCAGGCATGCTATGGAAGAGGAACTACAGATTGAGCTCCTCAGAGCTGCTGTCTCTGAAATCAAGCTCTCCCCAGAGTTCTCTCTGAATGACCACACAGGGTCATATGCCACTGTGTTGATTGAGGGGGGGGGCACTGTCGCAACAGCGGCAGGGGGGGCACAAAAAGAACTGGACACAGACAAATCAACCAGCAGAAGGGATGACACCTCACTGCAAGGCACAGCAACTGTCACTACAGCTGCAAGAGAAGCAGAAGAAGAAGAAGAAGAAGATATGACAATAAGAGCAGTGCTTTCATGATTCATCAATACTGTCATCTTCATCTTCAACCAGGCTTTCTTGACAGTCATGAAGACCACAGTCACATCACAAAGATATTTACTCACTAGAGAATATCAGAATAAGTTCTTTATTATTCTTCAAGAATAATACTCTCATACACTCACTGTTGTAATTGAGAAGAGAAAGAAGAAAAATGTTTCACAGAGATAGAAATCTTTTCAAAAAAATCCTATCACTACTGTTAGCTTTGTCTCTAAAATATATCACTTTTACAGAGAATTTCATATATAGAACAGAATATGATGAGAGATCTATAAGTCACTTATTAACTATATTTTTCTCATTTCAAATTGATATATAAGAAACTCACTTATCACATGTTTGATTTGAACAAAGATAAGTAAAGAAAGATCTACATAGTCAGCAGAAAAACTCATCTATTTCTTTATATTATATACAGTATATACACTGTCAATTGATTGATAACTGTTACTATATAATAAAGATAATTCCTAATTCAGTAATCTTAAGAACATAGAGACTATACTCTTAAAGAGAAGAACATTGTCATACTCTCAGCTGTGTCAAGACTCTGTTACAGTTTCACATAGCTTATCACTTTCATACAGATGATTTCATTCTGTCTGAACTGATTTTCAACTGCTCTATGATATCATTCAGATATATCATAGAAAGATCTGATTGATAAATATAAGAACCTCACTTCTATATAAGATCAGCAGATTACTTTTCCTTGACAGTGAGATACTGCTGAGGTATCACTTCAGCTATTCTCACTTATAAAATGAAAGAAGGTATTCACTCATTATCTATATAGAATAGCTAGATGCTGACTTCTTATAAAAGAAGTCAGTGATTCATTTTTCTTCTACTGAAATATATACAAGAGTTACTGCATATCTCATACAATCTTCTTAGTATACTAAGTATCACATCTGTGATATTCTTGCAATAACTCTGTAGCCTACAAGCTCACTATTCAAGCAAGATAGTCAAGCTCACTTATACAGCTTCTTAAACAACTACCTCTACATGATGCTGCTGACTAGCCACCGCTTCGGTTCCGCCACATTACAACAGAACCTCTCAGAGAATTTACTTAAAGCAGTAAGAAAAGTAACTGAAATCACTGAACTGAAATTGAAGCTCTGTATGCATACAAGGATTCTAAATGAGATCAAGGCCTTGTGTATACAGTGACAGACTGAGACAGAAGTTAAACAACAATTAGTATTCACTGTGAATCAAGTATTCACTATGAAGAGCTTCACTGATGCAATCATCACTATCAATAAGAATAGAGAAAATCAGATCTTAGGCCTGCAGTGAGAGATTGAATGTTTACACAGATAGATAACTATATTAAACCTGAGAATCTCATTATAATTGTTTATAATCTCTTCAGAAGTGTACATATCATCAGAGACTGCTGTGCGGAATGAGAATTCAAGTATGAAATATATCAAGCTAAGAGATCTGTCAGAGTTATCAAGCTTCAATGACAACTGAAAAAATGATGCTGTAATCAGCTGGCTAAGTCAGATGCAATTATATTATTGAATTGAATATGAACTCACAGACAGACAGTTAACAGAATTTTAACAAGTCTTAAGATCTGCTGTGTTTCTATACAGAAAAGTGAAGTTATTATAAATAACTGATAAAAAGATGAATTTCACAGACCTGAAGCAATATTCATTCTTACAAATATAGAATGAGTTTTTCAAATGAATCTTGTACAACTTTGAGAAAGTGAATATATAAGATAAGTGTTACAAACATTTCACTGAGTGTAGACAAGTAAGTGATCTTATATCATACTTTATACACTTCAGCTTACACTATCTTATATTGAATAAAGAGCTTTTAACATCTTTCTATTTACAGATCTTCATTCATGATCTTACACCTGAGTTGAGAGTGAAATGAAAATGCTTAACCTTGTAATCAGACACAGTGAAAGAAGTATACAACATTCTTATTATACAGAAATAAGTGAGTCAATTGTGACAGAAAATACTGCAATTGAGTATGTCTCAGTAGAGAATGAGTAATCAGACTTCTATGACACAAGTCACACACTCAGATGCAATGAATCTAGATCTGAATGTCATTGCTAAAGTACTGAATTCTCTGAAAAAGGGATTCTCTGAGTGAAAATCTTGATATTATGAATATTAAGCTTGCTTCAACTGTGAATGTTAAAATCATAATATAAAAGATTACACACAGCATGCACAGTTAAGAAAAGCAAGAGAGTCAAAAAACTAGCAGAATCAGTGAGCTCAGAGGCACTCACTGATATTCTATGAAAAGTCTTAAAAGTGAAAGAGATGTCTGTGTTAGATGACTCTCTGAATTCTGCAAATATCAAGAGAAAGCAGGCTTCTGACTGAGGTGTGAGTGAGAATGAAGTGAATGCTCATCTCAATGCCTTGAGGCCTGAAACATTAATGTATAAGAGACACTTGAGTAAGAACAGAGAGATGACTGTAAAAGTGTTAGTGAACACAGAAGCTTCTATATAATATATTAATGATTATATGATCTGAAGACTGAAAGAGGTCTGCTGAGTGAAAAATTTCTGATGTATAAGATTATCTGATAACTGATATTTGATATTATCTGTAAGAGTAAGAGTTCTCTTGCACTTTGAAGAATGATCTTGCTATATTTGAGTGTGAGAGCTGCAGAATATGAAATATGATCTTATTCTCATACTTGATTGATTTCAAAGATTCAATCTGCAGATTCAATAATGTACATGTTATATACAGTTAACTGATAGGAAGAAAATGATTCATACAATTCTATCAACTGATATAAGAAGGACATTTCATGTCTCTGATATAGAAGAGTTAAATCTGCTTATGTATTAATAAGTAAAGAGAACAATTCACAAGATCTCATCTGAAAGCATTCTGTATATCATACAGAATCTGAAAGCAGAGAAAATCAAGATAAAGAATATATAAGAGAATAAGTGTATAAAGAAGCTTCTGAAGAAATATGAGAAGGTCTTCTGAACAGATCTTTCACTGAAATTGCTGTCAAAATGAGGATTTGTATATGAGATTGACATGAGAGATGCAAAACCAGTCAATCAGAATGCATACTCTCTGTCACAAATGCATCTTGAAGAACAGAAGTGTCAGATCACAGATCTTCTAGAACATAGTCTTATATAACTCTTATTAAGTGTGTGAGACTTTTCAGTTCTATTCATGAAAAAGACAGATAAGAAGTAATGAATATATATCAATTATCAAGCACTTAACAAGCTTATGATCAAGAATGAATATTCACTGCTACAAATTCAATAACAGTTGCATACAGTTGAAAATACCTGATATCTATTGAAGATTGATCTTCTCTCAGAATACTAACAGATCTGTGTAGATGAACTATCAGTCTCACAAACTGTGTTTAATACACAATGAGAGAAGTTCAAATTTCTGATAATATCATTCAGTCTGACAAATATATCTATCATCTTCTAAATAATGATGAATACAATTCTTTATAAACAGAATGAAATCTCATATCTTGTATATCTCAATAACATTCTAGTCTTTTTAAACTCATACAATGAATATCTGAAGCATCTCAATGAAGTGCTTATAACTCTGACAGAGTATAAGCTCTATGTTAAATCAATCAAGTGTGTGTTTGAAATGAAAGAGTTGAAGTTTGTAGAACATGTAGTGAGTGATGACTGTATATATCTCATTCTGAAGAAATTGAATATTATAGTAAATTAACTGTAGCTGAGAAATATACATCATGTACAACAGTTTCTTGAGTTAGTCTTATATTACTGCAGATTTATCAAGGATTTCACATGAATATTAGTATCACTCTCAGATCTCTTAAGAGAAATGAATACAAATCTGTGAAAGAAGAAGTTTTATTCAATTATCTGAAATACTGTGTATGAAGAGGCTTTTCTCACACTGAGAGAATGTGTAATAATATTCTCAATGCTTATTCAATCAGATCATGATAAACCTTTCTACATTGAGATAAATGCATTTGAATGAGCTATTGAAGGTGCTCTTCTACAGATGAGCAAGAACAGCAAGCTGCATCTGATAGTGTATAATGATAGAAAACTATCAGACACTGAGCTCAATTACTCAGTGTATGAAAAGGAATTGCTAGTGATTAAGTATGTGCTGACATTGTGAGATAGATATATTAACAATAAGTATATAACAATGATGATCATGAATTATGAAAGTCTTATCTATCTATAATTGATGATAAAATCTTTCAAACACTTAGCATATTGAATCTCAGAGTTTCAAGCATATAATCTTCATATCAAATACTGAAAGAGATTGAATACTGTGATGTCTGATGTAATCAGTCACAGACCTGATTTTATAAGTGAGGGTTCTGTGAATCAGGCATAAGAGAAGTTCATATTAAATGCACTGAGAAGATGTAAGAAATTAGAATAAGTGAACATTATAATCTCTTACTTGAAGAATGACAAGATGTCAGATGACAAGTGTCTTGTGAGAGTAATAGAAGAGATGCTTTCAAACTTCAAGCTGAGGAAATTGAAAAATGACATTATGCTTTACTGTGATCTAGAATATGTGAAAGCTCTCTATCTACAATCTTTATTTAGACATGACTTGATGACTCACATGCATAAGGAATTCAGTCACTTAGAAAGCCCTGAACTCATGAGTATACTCAAATCAAGAGCATACTGGTCAAGCATGGCTGAGGACATTCAGATATACACTCACAAGTGCCTGAATTATCAGGTCATGAAAGAATCTAAGAAAGGATTAGAATACAAGAAAGTGCAACATCAGATGAAGTGTATAATATAACTGTTCAAATAATGAGAGATGAATCTCATAGACATATTATTGTAAATATCAAATAGAAATTGATGAATAATCACTGCTATAGATTATGCTACTGACTGACCAGTTATAAAAGCAGTTTCAGAGATGACAGAGAAGATGATAGTGAAGTTTCTATATAATAAGATCTATATTAACTATGAAATACTGTGTGAGATTCTAACTGATAATGATGTGAATCTCATGAGAGAAGCAGTGAGGCATTTTATAAGTCAGTTACAGACAAGACATCATAGAACAACATCATATCATCTGGGGATGAACAGGAAGATAAAACACTTGAATAGAATCTTGAACAACATGCTGATGAAATATCTAGTGAACAAGCCTATAAGATTATGAAATGAATATCTTGGTCAGGTACTATTAGTCACACAAATTCAGCAGTATGCAGTCTTCAAGCATTCATCATTCTATCTGTTGTATAAATTGCATCCGCGCATTCTGAAGAATGCTTTGAAAAAGGTGAGAAAGGAAACAACAGTCACAGATGTGAAATCAAGATTGAAAGAGATCAGCCATGCATGTGTAAAAGCTAATAAGTTACTTCTGAACTGAGTAATTCAATCAAAAAGAATATGAGACTCACTAGTTAAGAAATTGAGTCTCAAGATGAGAATATGAGTTCTTGTACACAATGAGAGTTCTGAGAAGTTTCAATCTAGATGATTTGAGTCATATAAAATACTCAAATCACATTCTCTGGGAATATATGCATTGAAAGAATCAGAGAAATGAGTCTTACATAACTTAATCAATAATTCATGACTTATGAAAGTAAAGATACAAGATCTGAGTGAATTATAATTATTCACAGCACTATTATCAGTGTTGAAAAAGAAGAAGCTTACAATTGAAAAGTCTTATGAAGTAAGAGAAATCATAGATGCTTACAAATCAGATGATCTCACTTATTCTGATCTTTTCATAATTATAAGAAAAGAATGAGAAGTAATGAAGAAATCAGATGAATATCACACTTTAATAAGTGATAAGACTGTAGCTGATTATATAATAACATGCTGCAGACAGTGAATGCAATATAGTAAAGAGCAGTCTCAAAGCAGCAGATTTACACATGAGTCAGATTACAGAAGAAAAAGAAATTCAGAGTTGAATTCAACTGTTTATATCAGTTCAATTGTGAAGATCACAGAGAATGAACTATCTGAAACATTCACAGACATGTGAGATCAAGTCATCTTGACCTCTGAGAACACTCAGAGATTGAGTGAGATTAGTTTCAATGAGCTGTTCACTGTAGTGATCTGAGTAAGTGAAGAGAGATAGTATAATGTGTGAGACAGAATTATAAAAGATGAAAGCTGCTGAACCTAGTCACTGAATGCTGTATTATATAGAGATTGTGTAAGAGTAGTGACTAGCAGATAAAGAAAGAGTATAAGAAAAGAAAAGAAATAATGAATTGATCATCAACTATAAGAGTCAGCTGTAAAAGACATAAAATTATTATATACATTTCATTTATTTTCATATATCATATATTTAATCTATTTTCAACATCATGCCACCTGGAAAATATTAAAAATAAAAGAAATCTCAAAACTTGAGATTTGTAAGAGATTCAAGAATCACAAGTCACTCTCATAATAACACTGTGTATATCTTCAATTCCTCTACTGCTCTGTATATGACATTAATGTTATTTATTGCAAGATTGACTGGAATGCCAATATAGAAATGCATACACATATGTGTAGAAAAATTGAAGAAGAGCATGAAACTCACAGAATCAGAAGCCAGGGTAGAGAGAGTGAAGATGAAAGAAACAGAAGAGAGAGAAGATGCAGAACTGAATAAATAACAGTCAGAGTCATCTGAGATCAAATGCTTATAACTCAGTGTGTGCACAACCTTCTCTGCAGAAGAGAGAGAGAAAGTGATGAGAGAAGCTTAGAGATGAAAGAGAGTAGTCTCAGTGATGTTATCATCTTTGATTAAAATGATCTCTGTTGCTGGAGCAACTAAGAACTATTATTAGTGTATAAAACTGCAAAAGCAGAGATAACAATTACTGAATGAACACTCACTGATCTTAGAATTGTATATATAATTACAACACACATGAGGCTTCTTAGAAAGAGAGAGAGAAATATGAGAGAATACAGAAAGCAGAACACAGTGTATGAACAGCTTATTCTTATAATGATATCTCAGACAAGGTGTACAAGCCTCACATCTGTGAGTATAAAAGAGCATAACATTCATGTTTCTATTTCTGAAAACATGAATATTCTTCACCTGTATTATGAAGTCAGATGATAAATATCAGAGAATAGACTGATATAAGTTGATCATATCAAAGATATTCATCAGAGTGAATATACCTGTAATATTGAATTTAACAGTTATGAAAAGTTTCTTGATGTCTGTGAATGTCATGACTTTGTGTATAATAAAACTCATAACAATTTCTTCTAAGAATAGAAAAATCAGTGTCAGAAAGAAAAGATAAAAAGAAAAAGACTTACAATCTTGATACTGTTGAGAAGAGAAATGATTCTCTGAAATAAATGAATGATTGTCTTATCATGAATATTTAAAATGAATGTAATAATCAGTGTCTGTGACTGAGCTTCAGATAGTTGTGTTATATACTGTCTTTATACAATAAATTGTTCTAGAGGTCAGTAAGAAGAGTGAGAGTGTATATACTAAGAAATGTAGTTTATCAAGTCTATGCAACATCTTCTTGAAACAGGAAGAGCTAGTAACAAAGACAGCAGTGAAAGCAGAAGTAGCAGGAGTGAGAGTCACAGAAACAGAGGTAGCAGAAGTGAGAGAACCAGACACAGGGACAAGTGTAGAAGATTGAGAGAGAGCAGCAGGGAAAGAAGTGACAGAAGAGGTAGAGAGAGATGTGAGAGATTCAGTTACATATGATACAGACAATTTCTTCATTATCACATTCTTCAAGTTCTTGATCAATAATTCAACATTGAGTTCACTATCATCAGTAGATGTGAATCTGTCAATGTGTAAAGATTCTATGTGAATAAAAACAACATATCAGTATCTGTGTTCATGTAAAATCATGTCAGAAAACATGATCAGAAATCTGCTGAGAAGAAAACAGTTAAGAGTGTATGAGAAGATGAAGAAGATGTGTCATTCATGATAGTATGTTCTGATGATTGTTAGAAGATAAATAAGTTCTGATCACATTTCACAATGTATTATACTTACTGCTAATGAACTGCTCAGTATGAGCACTACAATGACACTTGTTATAAGAACAGAGAGTCATTGCCAGAAATGTGTACAATGTGATAGGCAGACAGATAGAAAGAGTTGAACAGAAGAGAGAGTAGAAATCTTAAATGAAGATGATGTTTGATGATGACAATAATGAAGAAGATAGTTGAAGAATGAGAAAGGTTAGTGAATGAGAAATGTAATATAGTGAAAGTTTCTTTGTGAGAGTGTACACAGAATACTAGCTGAATTAGAGATAGACTACAAGATTGTGAATACTAGTGACACACTAATCTGCATGAAGCTAGAATGAATGTCATGATTATGTGAGCATGATCAAATCTGATGAGGAAGAATGTAATTCAGAAGAATGTATAACTGTTGAATAATAATGTAACTGCTTCTGAACTTGCTTATGAGTGTAAAAGAGGCCATAGCAGCCACTAATTAATTTAGTGTATGATATTACAATATATAAGAAGCCGGTGTACGCCTGTAATCGTACGCTGGCAAGCAATCTTTGAATCACATCTCAACTGTATAGACTATGTTCACTTATTAAGAATCAATTTTCTTCATTAAATGTTGAGAAAAGTGAGCATGAGAAGATATCTCTCTGAAGAGAAAAGCTTGAATCTCTCATAGACTTACAAATAAGTGAACTATCTAAAGAGAGAGAATATGAACAGTATTTATAATAGATCTCTACTGTAAGAGGCCTACGCCGAATAGATCGGTATAATATTATAGGTCTTATATAACAAAGATAAAAATGTTAGAGAAGGAAAGAAAGAGAAAGTGCGAGAATCAGTGATTAAGGTGGATATTTATACACATATGTGGTGACGTACGCGGTGGAGCTTTGAGGCGGGAGAATATACGCGCGTTCATAGCAGCCGAGGATCGGCGATCAAGAATGGCTGAGAATCAGAGCATACATGTTCAAGAATGAAGTGATTGAGATCTGTGAAGTGTAATGAAATAGTTTATATAATTGATCAGGCACAGCTCACCACATTAGCCCTCTCTTTCAGAAGCAGTTCTCATCAGTCAAGAACTGCTGTTTCAGATAACACAGAACTCAGAGTTCAGGTCAGTTGATTATAGCTGATTTATTTCACAAGATATTATCAGCTATAGTCACAGAGTCTCTTATCAAGAATATTCTCAATCTCTCACTCAAGCTCATTATCTTCTTCTATAATATCTGATGACTGTGAGTCAGAAGTCAGTTGAGAAGGAAACAGATCAGTGACAGTGTGATGAAGTAAGCTTATATAAAATACATCATGAATCTCTGATAATGTGTCAAGACAGTAATTATGACTATCTAGAACTTCTATCACTTTATACTTGATATGACAGTAATCTAGTGTATGAGATGAATATATGATTTATATATTCTTAAGATTCAATCATATCAGATCTTCTATCTTATATTATTCAGTGAGATCTCAGTGAACATTGATTTGATTCTCTTAATCTTGTTTTACAGTTGTCATGAAGATCTCTGCTCAATCACAGACATCTCAGAGTTTTATTACTATATTATCAGCAATCTGAATCAGGCTGCAGAGGTCTGATATGAACTGTGTAATCTCTAGAAGATTCAACACTTTCATGTGATATCTGTATGTAAGAAAGAACAGGCTTATATTTATTAAAACAGCATCTTGACTGTTGATAGTAATCTCTGTGTGTAGAAGAAGATCATGTCAATTATCTTATAAGTGATTACAGAACTTTCAGAGATAATTCTTCACAGTCTGAATTATCTGTTCTGATACATTATCAGTCTCAGAGTGAAAGACAGTTGATAGACAGTGTGTAATCTTGAGAACTTAACAGATTCTTGTTCAGAGAGTACTCACAAATTGATGACTCTGATCTGATACTATAGATCTCAGTAATTCATGCATCTAATAGAACAGACTCTGTAGAAAAGCTTCAGTGACTTGTTTGATATTCATCTTATTACAAGATTTCAATATTACATCTTTACTCAGTCAATTCATGATAATCAGAATATTTCTACAACTCTTACTCTCAGATAGATTGATAGTGAAGTCAATTGCTATATCTTGTCAGATTCTATTGAAGATATTGAGTGATTTTAATAGATCTTTTCTACAGTTCTTTCATAAGATAATAGAAGAATAGTGATTGCAGTTTCAGATAAAGTGTTTGATACTGTTTAATATCTCAGATCAGTAGAACTCTTGAGAGATTATTCTATACAGTTATTCACAGCCTGAATAATCAGTTATATACAAATCATGTATCTCTTGCATTATTCAAGTGTGTAAGAGTTCAGAGTGAGAAACTCAGTGTTATTTATGAAATCATAGAGTGTTATTATCATCAATTGAATATTCTGAGATATCAGTTCTTATATATAGTTCTGAGAAAAATCAGAGTGCTTCTTGATATACTGCTTTAGTGAGAATCTGAAGAAGTTCATCTGTCTAAGCTGCTGTATATCACAGTTCATTCAGTGTAGAAGAAGTGAAGATATCAATGATAGTTCTAACTGAGAAAGCATGTATAGTGTCATGAACTGTTTCATCTTAATTAACTAGTATCTTTGAGTTCAAGAGTCAGTGCTCTCAATTCATTCAGTGAGTATCTGTTACATCAGATAGTATATCTTGCTCTTGTTATAAGAGAGTATCTGTCATTGAGTTCTGGCTATCAGAACAGTAGTGTATTATAAAATGAAAGTGACTTAAGAACTCAGATCATCACATCTGTTATTCAGTGAGTTTATAAGTAATTATGAAGTATTTGAGATTCTTATAATCTGTGACTATCTTAAATTCAGAGATACTTCAGAGTTCAGAGTCTCATTCTTCTAAACAGTATATAATTGTAAGAAGTTTCTTATTATAGATCTCATAATTGTATTCAGCAGGACTCAGTTTCTTAGACATGAAGATACATGATTGTAGAATCTCTTTATTATTATATTGTAATATCACTTCTTCTATTATATAGTTAGAGAAATCAGCTTCAATAACTGTCTTATAATCAGAATCAAATGTTATTAGCAGAGAAGTATTAATGAACATCTTCTTCATCTGTATAAATACAGCTTTAGTATTCACTGATCATTGAAATACTGAGTCTTTCTTAGTAAGATCTGTAAGTGGTCTTACAATATCTGAGAAGTTTTATATAAATCACTGATAGAAGTTAGTAAATCTGATGAAGCTTTATACATTTTTCACAGTACACAGAGCTTCTCATTCAAGAATGACAGAGACTTTCTCAGAATTTATTTAAATTCTCTTGTCAGCTTCTATAATAAAACCCAGATACTTAATACTCTTGACTTCAAAATCACACTTGTTAATATCTATTGATAGTTCTGCTTCTCATAGTTATTGTAATATCTTTCACACATACTCTTGATATTCTTTTCTGAATTCATCAGTGAAGATAAGAATATCATCTAGATAAGCAGATACAAACTCATTAAGAAAATCTCAGAGTACTCAGTTGATATACTTCTGAAATATACTGAGAATATTAGTCAGTTCAAAAAGTATGACTATTTATTCAAAGAGATTATAATGTGTTTGAAATGCTGTAAGTCATTCATCTTCTTCAGTGATATAAATCTTATGAAATGCAGTAATAATATCTAGTTTTATAAATTATTAAGCTCATCTGATTCATGCTAGAGTTTCATTGATAAGAGATAAGAGATATTGATCTTTCTTTATCAATCTGTTCAGATCTCAGTAGTTCACACAGAATCAGAGTTCTTCATCTGATTTCTTTGTAAAGAGAATAGAGACTGCAGTGAAAGAGTTGCTGATGTATATGAATTCTTTATTCAACAGATCATTGAGTGTCTTTTGAAGAAGAAGAAGTTTATCTTGAGATATATTATAAAGAGAGCTTCATGATAATTCAGAATTCTTATCATTCTTTTTCTCTAACTTAATACTGTGATTCACTTCAGAATCTTGTAAGAGGAGTATATTTATAATTTTATCTTATTGAAAGATATCTAGATATTCATGATATTATTGAGAGAGTTTTGTATGAGAATCTGTTATTATAATATAAGATAATTTTTCTAGGGCCTTTTTAATATCAGTCAGACTGATAAAATAGATTGATATATAATTCTGCTATCAGTGATTCTTTCAGTGACTTCTTTTTCTGAGTATTTTATAGACATTGACAGAGATCTGTGTCAGATCAATAGTCTTGTAAATATCATCTTTGTGAATTCTATTATTATTAGAGAATATCAAGCTTCTATTTTAAGTGTTTAATAAGATACCTTGTTCAGATAGTCAGATAAGTTCTAGTATAAGATTATAATCAAGATTATCAACTTCATATGTATAGATATCTTTATATTAATGTTCTCTCACATCTATAGTCAGCTTCATTATATAATGAGTATAAATGTCTTTTGAATCATCAAATTCTGTGAGAAGTTGAGATTTTGATAAAGAGATATACTGAAGATTATGATATTTTATGACTGAAGATTTTATCATTGCATAGTAACATAGATCACTGTCTATCATAGCTTTCATATTATACATGTTATCAATCACAGTAGATATAAGAATCACATTCATTGTTATCTTCTCTTTAAATTATTATTATCTGATCTCTTTAAGCTTCTGTTTACAAATTTGAATAGAAGCTAATCTTTTCTCTGTTTCACTGAGACATTCTTATAGTTATCTTCTAAATCTTTCTTTAATGTAATGTGATTGATGTGAACAGGTGCTGATTCATTCTTCAAATGAGAAGATGCTGATCTTTCTCTTAAGTATGAAGATACATAGATTGATTAACAGTTGAAAGCAATGTGTTCTGATTGATTACAGTTAATGCATACTTCATATTGATATTAATTGATGACTTCTTTGAGAGTGATCTCAGGGACTCAGAAGCCTGTCCAGACAGCAGAGACTCTTGCTTATGTGTAGACATTCAAGTCTACTCAATTCATGGCATCTGCATCATTGTTATTCCTCAGCGTGAGTGTATGAGTTGCTGAAATATAATATCTTCTATCACTGTTCTGTATATTCTTGAGCTTAGTAAGATGATTATTCATTGTTCAGAGCTGTGTGTGAAAGTCTTCATAAGTCTGATCTTTGTCTATACTTATAAGAACTTGTAAGAGTTTGAAAGTTAATGTCTTTTTGAGCATGTTAATCTTCATTTGATTCTCTTAAGATTGATCACCTGCTTCTAGAATCTTGGTGTTGAAGTCAGGAATGAATGTTGTAAGAGAAATGTTTCTCTGTCAGATACTCTATAGTCAATCTAATGCTTTCTGTTACATGGCAGTGTCTCAGAACAGGATATCAAGATATTTTATAATATTATCAGGTATTTGCAATGCTGATTCACATGCTTTCATTCATAAATAGAACTTCTGTTTCACATGATCTTTCAATCATTCATTAATATATCAATCTTGATTAATCAATGAATCAATGACATCTTCATCTACACTCAGTTTCATGAGTATTTCCATTCTTCATGATGAGTAGAGAGTGAGATTAGAAGTATTAAAATATATGAGAGTATCTAAGTGTTCTTTCAGTGCTTTTGTATTCAATTCTGTAGATGTTGAAATCATGTGAGTTAGTTATTGAATCTCTTCATATTAGTGTTATTAAGTTGAATACATATCAGCTATTTATTATTGTTGTAGTTTCAACATTGCTCAGAGTCACTGTGACACTGTATCTATGCTTATGTTTAAGAGTTTCATATTATTGTTAGACATAATTATATTGATCATCAGATATGTAATTATAGTCTCATATATCTGAGTGTCAGAACTCTCAGATCTTTTACTGATATTCTCTTATAAGATCTTATTCTCTTTGTAAGATCTTGTTACAGGGCCAGAGTGACTGATAAACAAGCTTCTATCTGAGAACTATCTGAGAACTCAGTGTCTGCTTAACTGTTTAACTGTTTCTCTATTTCTTATGTATTGTTATATGTTTGAATATCTCTTGATAAATAATTGTTTCTGGTGAGAAGATGATGAATGTTTTTATAGTGTAAGAGGCCTACACCGAATAGATCAGTATAATATTATAGGTCTTATATAACAAAGATAAAAACATTAGAGAAGGAAAGAAAGAGAAAGTGCAAGAATCAGTGATTGAGATGGATATTTATACACATATGTGGTGGTGTACACGGTGGAGCTTCGGGGCGGGGAGAATATACGCGCGTTTGTAGCGGCCGAGGATTGGCAATTGAGAATGACTGAGAATTGGAGTGTACGCGTTTGAGAATGAAGTGGTTGAGATCTGTGAAGTGTAATGGAATAGTCTATATAATTGATCGGGCGCAGCCCGCCACATCTACAATTAATATAAAAGACTCTATTCTGATTTACTCAGATGACTTAAAAAATGAGAATTTGAATAGATTAGGCACAGGCATTACTTATACTGAAGATAATATCAATTTTATCTCAGATTTCTGAAACTTAGACTATGAATCTGAAGTCTTTGATACTGAACTATTTATAATAGTGAAAGCTTTCAAACTCATTGAAATAAAATCTTATAAAAGAGAAAACAGTTTGAAAGAGACATGAATATTCTCTGATAGTCAAGCTGCTTTAAAAAGACTTAGAAATAGTCAGATTTATAATGATCAAATGAATCTTGATCTGATTTTAAACTCTGTTGTGAAAATTCAATAGAGAAGAATATCAAAACTGATAATTAATCTGCATTGAGTTCCTGCTCATATGAATATTCATGGCAATGAATTGACTGATTCAGCTGTAAAAAAGGATTCAGAATTAAGCAGATCTATTCAAAAAACAGTATCCTGGTCTTTCATAAAGAGAAAGATAAAAGAATCTTATTTAAATAAGTGAAATGAAAGCTGGCAGAAACAAAAGAAGAGCATACATTATTCAAGATTTGAGATAAAATCAAAGTGAAAATCTTGTTCAATTAAAAGTAAAAAGAAAATATTCTCATCTATAATTCAGCTGAAACTAGGACATGATTATTTCAAATCCTATATACAAAGATTTG
The DNA here is from genome assembly GCF_000003855.2 of Blastomyces gilchristii SLH14081. Taxonomy (NCBI): domain Eukaryota; kingdom Fungi; phylum Ascomycota; class Eurotiomycetes; order Onygenales; family Ajellomycetaceae; genus Blastomyces; species Blastomyces gilchristii. Next base: position 4,122,507 of record NW_003101680.1, on the reverse strand, counting down.
ATGATAGATTTGATTCAACAGAGTGCTTATTCTGCAATGTGAATAAAAATCCTGAGTATATTGTAATGCATTGTGCATTATACAACAGTCTCAGAGTCAGATTAAAGAAGAAGTATGATTTAAATCAATTAAATATAAGGTTCTTATTTACAACCGAGACAGGAATTAAATACTTAATAGACTTTCTATCAGAAGCTTAAGCAGTCATAAGAAAATAGCTGAATTCAGAAGTATCTGAATATGAAGAGGCTGAAATTGATTAGATATAGTCTGTTAAAACAGCTATATACTATCTTTTAATAATTTTATTTTGTTATAGTCTCTCTTTACTGTACTTGTTTCTTTCTGTTCTTTTCTATCTACCTATTTAATGTGTCCATCTTTAAGACTATGTTCTCTTTTCCTTTGTCATGACATTTTCAAATGATTTCAAAGTATCAGAAGGTGTTGAAATACTGCAATTTGTAAACAGTTTTTGTATTCTGAGCTGGAATTTTCTGATTTTACATATCTGAAATTGATAAATGTATAATAGTTGACTCTATAGGTATAGGAAAAGCCCTGAGAACTAAAGGTTCTCAGGTAGATGTCATAGTCTCTGACTGCATACATCTATAATTGAAGAATAATAATAATAATAATAATAACAATAAGAAGTAAATTATGAAGAATAATAAGAAGAATAAGAAAGAGAAGAAAGATAATAAATAGAAAAAGTATTTTTCTTTTTATATTAGTTAGTTATAAGTTTGTAAGTATTAGTTAATAATTGAAATTAATTTTCAGTTTTCAAAAATTATTATATAAGTTGTAATGAATTATCAATATCAGTAATAATATATATATATATATTCAACTATCATATCACTATAATGTATAAGTATTAACATTTTTTCAACATTGATATTTTCAATATTAATATATTGTTAATAATATCATCTGATAATACAATTTGATAATACTCTCTTTCACAGTATTAATATATTTCAAGAAATATGACAGAGATTAATCAAGATTGTTTATTTACTTTTATATATCAATGATATTCAATCTGAGTTAGTACTAAAATTATAACTAAGCTAAGAAACAAGATTATTTTCTCTTATATTAATTCTTCTTACACACATCAGTGATCAGTTATTGAAAATAAATTATCATCTTTCTTAAATTATTATCATATCTTCTGAATTCACTTCTTTCACTTCTTTTACTTCTATTGAAGATTCATAAACTCTTCAAGAAATCACTGTGAATCATAAAATCTATATTGTTTATAATTTAATACAGAATACTCTCTTTCAATCATGATAAATAATCACTTCATTCTTCATATCTGATTTCAGGTGATGAAATTTATGAAAAACTCAACACAAATACTAAGATGAACTATGAAATAATTATTAATAGATTGTATTATATATTACTGAAGAGTTATCTCTCTGCTATAATTACTGTAACTTCATTCAGAAACATTCATTATAAACTGATTATAACTCTGAAGAAATTTTCTAATATCTGAAGTTATCAGAATACAGATAATAAAAGAAAAATAATCAGAAAATTACTACTGAGCTGATAAGTTACTCTATCTGATAATGATTTTTAATATCACTAACTTTCTAATTTGAAGAAAATTATGTGAAAACAATTATGTATCAGTACTTTAATTTCACAACTTTTATCTGATAACTTCTGTGAATAATTACTTTATATATATATATCTCTGAAACTTTCTCTTTGATCAATTGAAAATTCTGAATTTCAAACACTTCTTTAAATACTTAATTCAAATCTGCATATTCTACACTAATTCTGTCTTCAGTTCAATCTTGAGATACACTATAAAGTTAATATACAATATCTAGAATCAGAGTTGAAGAATCATTGAAGACTGTCTCTCACAGTGAATATATAAACTAGTATAAACAATCTTACATTTATGAGAGTTACATGTTATTATATTGATGAGAACTAAACTTATTAAGAGACATTAATTGAATTTGAATCATTGATCAGTAGTCATACTGAGAATTATATAACAGAGATATTAATAACTGTGATTAAAAATAACTATTAAGATATTAGTCTCAGTCTTCTTACAATTACAACTGATAATGCTGTGAATAACTACACTATAATAAAGAGCTTGAAGCAAAAATTGACTTTGTATTTCTGAAATGATAAATAAGATTATATCTTCTGTATTACTCATGTAATTTAACTTGTGATATAAACACTGATAAAGAATCTTAATATTGAGATGAAAAGTAATGAGATATCTGATTCTTGAGATAAGAATGAGATGAAAGTAATTACTCAAGTAACCTTTATATTCACTTTATAAAAGATAATATTTTTTGATAATACTTTTTAATATTGCTTTTTAATAATACTTTTTGATAATACTACTGTTAATTTTAAATAGATTGACTAATAATTTAAATATTATAGATTTGAAACATTGCTAATGTGATTTGTATCTCCTCTAAATAATAATAACAATTTCATGATATTTAATAAATAAATAAATCAGTCATGTCACTGAATATGATACAGAATATTAGAATATGATGAAGTTCAATATATAAGATAACTGTTCAGACTCTTCAATTGTATCAGATGATTAATTATTAAGTATAATACTCTGATTGAGAAAAGATTCAGATATTGAAAATTTCTGATATAAAGTGAACTCAGTTGAAATATATGATTAATTTACTGTTTCAGTTTTATAAGATAATAAAGACAGTCTTAATCACTTGTACATCAATACTGCAGTCAGTCTGATGAATATATAACAGTTTATTTACTTATCTTGAGAAGCAGTTGAATCACTTAAACAGAAATTCAGTCTGAGATAATACTATAGTGCAGACTATTATTACTGTAAGTGATAAACTGATATATTACTACAGTAAAACTGAACAATCTTTTACAGAGTACTATACTGTAGCAGCTCTACTAGATTTCTCTTATCAAGTTAATATCTACACTTCTCAAGATTGAACAGAGAAGAAATAAGACTGATATGTTAAATTAGTCTGAGACTACTATAATGTCAACTATCAGAGATTTGAATGAGTAAATATTAGAGATGTTAAAGATAGTGAAATATAATTCTCTAGTAAGTAATAATCTTTGATAATACTTCATATTATATAGAACTATAATACTAACTTTGAAAACAGAACTTACATACATTGATTATAACTGAAAATCAGGTAAAACTACATGCTTGTAAAACTGAATTTAACTACTATCTTCAAGATAATTTAACAAATTTACACATCAAATTAATTCTAGAGTTATGAAAAATTGTTAAAAGTATATATTCAACTGTTACACTGATAGTACATGATATTCTGATAATTTTATTGACAGAAGTGAGAATGAAGTGAAAGTTTAACTCAAGTCAAGATATTTATTACTATTATCAGAGACAATTATAAGAAGAAATAATTAAGAAACTCATGATTATAAAATATAAAATTATCAGACAGTTTAATATCTCTGATTACAGTATATCAGAGAAGTGTAGTTTTTATGAGAAAGTGAAGAATAAACTTATACAAGAATGTATTTAGTTGTTTTATAAGCATTATTAATAATTGTTACTAAATTCTAATTATATAAGCAATGACTGAATGAACTGAATAAGACTGAATTTACTCTTCAGTTTCAGTCTTATTCTGATTTTGAAAGAATGATTATCTTTCACAGTTTATTCTAAGAAATTACTCTCATTTCACTGTTCTTAAATTAAATCTAGTTATTTTTCACATCATTTCTCTCAGAAATGGTTCATTTTCAGATTTTTTTAAGGCTTGGTTCAAATGGGACTCACATCAAGAAATGTATGAGATCAGATCAAATGAGATCAAATGTGAAATTCATGATTCCGACGGCCAGTCTACTACTGAATAGTGTAATCAGACTATGAAATACAGATAGAGATCTATTTTTTCAGGTTATAAGACAGTTATACATAGCCTGTATTATCTTAGTAGCTGATTATGAAGTTTAAGTTTGATAAAATAATCAAGGAAATTTCACTGAACTATTTCAAAGTCTGTAAAACAGAGCTTTGAGAAGAATTCTGAGAGCAGTTAAATCATCTTCTATTAAAGTAATGAAAATTGAAGCTTCAATTTCTTCTTCTACTATTAGATTTGAAAAGGCCTGTATGAACTATGAACTGAGAGTTATAAAGATGAGCTTAAATCATATAATCAGAGAAAGAGTCTCTTCTTCATTTTCCTTAGTTAACTCAGATAATGAACTGGATTGAAATAGATTTCTTAATTAAAATGAAAATAATTCTTAAAAGAAAGTATTCTCACCGCTATATAGACTATATTCACTGATTGAAAATCAATTTTTCTTATTAAATGTTGAGAAAGTTGATCATGAGAAGATATCTCTCTGAAGAGAAAAGCTTGAATCTCTTATAGACTTGCAAATAAGTGAACTATCTAAAGAGAGAGAATATGAACAGTATTTGAGAAAGATCTCTACAATCAATATAAAAGACTCTATTCTGATTTACTCAGATAACTCAAAAAATAAGAATCTGTATAAATTAGATGCAGACATTGCTTATACTGAAGATAATATCAATTTTATCTCTGATTTCTGAAATTTTGACTGTGAATCTGAAGTCTTTGATGCTGAACTACTTGTAATAGTGAAAGCTTTCAAACAGATTGAAATAAAATCTTATAAAAGAGAAAATAGTTTGAAAGAGATATGAATATTTTCTGATAGTCAAGCTGCTTTAAAAAGACTTAGAAATAGTCAGACTCATAATAATCAAATGAATCTTGAACTGATTTTAAATTCTGTTTTGAAAATTAAAAAGCTCAGAATATTAAAACTGATAACTTATCTACACTAAGTTCCTGCTTATAGAAATATTCATGACAATGAATTGACTGATTCAGCTGCAACAAATGATTCAGAATTAAGCAGATCTCTTCAAAAAACTGTGTTCTGATCTTTTATAAAGAGAAAGATAAAAGAATCTTGTTTAGATAAATGAAATACAAGCTGGCAGAAACAAAAGAAGAGTATACATTATTCAAGATTTGAAATAAAACCTAAGTGAAAATCTTGTTTAATTAAATGTAAAAAGAAAATATTCTCATCTATAATTCAGCTGAAACTAGAATATGATTATTTCAAATCTTATATATAAAGATTTGATAATAGATTTGATAAAATGAACTTCTCATTCTGCAATGCAAATGAAAATTCTCAGTATATTGTAATATATTGTGTATTATACAATAGTCTCACAGTCAGCTTGAAAGAGAAGTATAATTTAAATTAATTAAATATGAGGTTCTTATTCTCAACTGAGACAGGAATTAAATACTTAATAGACTTTCTATCGGAACATCAAGCAGCTATAAGAAAATGACTGAGTTCAGAAATACCTGACTATGAAGAGGTGAAAATTAATCAGATATAGTCTGTTAAAACAGCTATACACTATCTTTTAATATTTTTATTTTATTATAGTCTTTCTTTACTTTACTTTTTCTTTTCTGTTGTTTTCTATCTACTTATTTAATATGTCTATCTTTAAGACTTTGTTCTCTTTTCTTTTATCATGATATTTTCAAATGGTTTCAAAGTATCAGAAGGTGTTAAAATACTGTAATTTGTAAAGAGTTTTTATATTCTGAGCTGGAATTTTCTGATTTTGCATATCTGAAATTGATAAATGTATAATAGTTGACTTTATAGATATTAGAAAAACTCTGAGAACTAAAGGTTCTCAGGTAGATGTTATAGTCTCTGACTGTATACATCTATAATTGAAGAATAATAGTAATAATCTAGACAGTATACTATTGCAAGAAGTGTCTTATTATAGATCTTGTAATTACACTCAGCAGAACTCAGTTTCTTAGACATGAACATACATGATTGTAAGACATCTTCATCATCATATTACAATATATCTTCTTGTATGACATAGAGAAATCAGCTTCAATAACTGTTTCATAATCAGAATCAAATGTTATTAGCAGAGAGATATTAATTAATATCTTCTTTATTTATATAAATGCCGCTTTAGTGTTCACTAATCATTGAAATACTGAGTTCTTCTTAATAAGCTCTGTAAGTCATTGAGCAATATCTGAGAAGTTTCATATAAATCATTGATAGAAGTTAACAAATTCATTGAAACTTCATACATCTTTCACAGTGTATGAAGCTTCTGATTTAATAATAGTAGAGACTTTCTCAGAATTCATTCTGATCTTCTTATCAGTTTCTATAATAAAATGTAGATTTCTTGTACTCTTAACTTTAAAATCACACTTGTTTATATCTAATAATAGTTCTGCTTCTTATAGTTATTGTAATACTCTTTATACATAGTCTTGATATTCCTTTCTGAACTCATCAGTAAAGATGAGAATGTCATTGAGATAAGTAGATACAAAGTTATCAAGAATATCTCAGAGTACTTAGTTGATATACTTCTGAAATATACTGAGAGTGTTAGTTTATTCAAAAGATGTGACTACTTCTTTAAAAAGATTATAGTATGTTCAGAATACTGTAAGTCACTTATCTTCTTCAGTAATACAAATCTTATGAAAAGCAGTGATAATATCTAACTTTATAAATAATTGAGCCTTTCTAATGCATGCTAGAATTTCATTGATAAGAGATAAAGAATAATAATTTTTCTTTATTAATCTATTCAGTTCTTGATAGTTCACATAGAATCAGAATTTCTTATCTAATTTCTTTACAAAGAGAACAGAAGCTGCAGTAGAAGAGTTACTAATATATATGAATTCTTTATTTAACAGATCATTGAGTGTCTTTTGAAGAAGAAGAACTTCATTTCAAGACATATTATAAAGAGAGTCTCATAGTGATTTGAGATTTGTATTATTCTTCTTTTTCAGCTTGATACTGTGATCTACTTTTGAGTCTTGTAAGAAGAGTAAATTTATAATAATATCTTATTAGAAGACATCTAGATATTTATAATATTATTAAGAGAGTTTTGTATAAGAATCTGTTATTATAACACAGAATAACTTTTCTAGAGCTTTTTTAATATTGATCAGACTGATGAAGTAGATTATTACATAATTCTGCTATCAGTATTCTTGGCAGTAACTTTGTTAGAAGATCTTTTAGAGTATTTTATAAGTGTTAACAGAGATCTGTATCAAGTTCATAGTTTTATGAACATCATTCTCATGAACTCAATTATTATAAGAGAATATTAAACTCCTGTTTTAAGCATTAAATAAGATGCCTTGTTCAGATAGTCAGACAAGTTCTAGTATAAGATTATAGTCAAGATTATCAAGTTCATATATATAAGCATCTTTGTATTGATAGTATTAAATATCTATATTTAGTTTCATCATGTAACAGATGCAAACATCTTTTGAGTCATTAAATTCTGTAAGAAGTCAGGATTTTAATAAGACAATATACTGAAGATTATAATATCTTACAACTGAAGATTTAATCATTATATAGTGATATAGATTGCTGTCTATCACAGCTTTTATATTATACATATTATTTATCACAGTAGATATGAGAATTGTATTCATTGTCATTTTCTCTTTAAATCATTGTTGTTTACCCTCTTCAAGCTTCTGCTTATGAGTTTGAACAGAAGCTAATCTTTTCTCTGTTTTATAGAGATATTGTCATAGTTATCATCTGAATCCTTCTTCAATATAGTATGATTAGCGCGGACTGACACTGATTCTTTCTTTAAATGAGAAGATATATAGATTGATTAGTAGTTGAAAGTGATATATTCTGATTGATTACAGTTGATGTATTTCTCTCATTAATGTCAATCAGCAGCTTCTTCAGAGATGATCTCAGGGACTGAAAAGCCTATTCAGACAGCAGAGACTCTTGCTTATACATAGACATTTAAGTCTACTTAATTCATAGCATCTGTGTTATTCTTTGACATAGATGTATAAATACTTAAGATGTAATATCTTCTGTCATTGTTCTGTATACTTTTAAGCTTGATAAGACAGTCATTCAATGTTTGAAGTTGTATGTTGAAGTCTTTATAAGTCAGGTCTTTATTTATACTTATAAGAGCTTGTAAGAGTTTAAAAGTTAGTGTCTTCTTAAGCATACTAATCTTCATTCAATTCTCTCAAGATTAACTGTCTGCTTCTATAATCTTGATATTGAAGTCAGGAATAAATGTTATAAGAGAAGTATTTCTCTGTTAAGCACTCTGTAATTAATCTAATGCTTTCTGCTGTATGACAGTGTCTCTGAACAGAACATTGAGATGTCTAATAATGTTGTCAGATGTATGTAACACTGATTCACATGTTTTTATTCATAAATGAAACTTCTGTTTCACACAATTCTTCAATCAATCATTGATATACTAATGTTGATTAGTTATTAAACTGATGACATCTTCATCTACACTTAGTTTTGCAGGCATGTTCAATCTTTATGATGAATAGAGAGTGTGATCAGAAGTATTAAAATATGTAGAAGTATCTAAACATTTCTTCAGCACTTGTATTATATGTATATCTGATTCAGTCAGTGTTGAAATTGTCTGTACAGAGGTTTCTTATTGAGTTAATTGTTGAATTTCTTTGTATTAATGTTGTTGATTCATATACATATCAGCTATCTGTTGTTGTTGTAATTTTAACATTTCTCAGAGTCACTGTGATACTGTGTCTATACTCACATTTAACAGTTCTCTCATGTTATCAGTAGACATAGCTATATCATTTATTGAATATATAATACCTGCTTCTGATAAAAACAGATCTCATGAAGAGACTCTATTTTCATGATATCAGAGACTGAGTGTTATCACAAAGCATTACTTTCATACAATGTATATATACTTACTACAATGATTCACTCTCTATGTATGTAACTGAGAGTTACAGCTTTCTCACACTGCACAGCTCTCTCTGAGATACTGATACTGATTTTGTAACTCACACAGTCTCTCAGTTCAGTACACACTGTGTGTATACAGTTCTGTATACTGAGACTGTGTTAATCATTATAATCTGATATAATACTCACTTTTCACAGGCCATGTTTCATTTAAGAGAGGAAGAGAGAAGATATAATTGTGATTTTATTAAAGAAAGATAAATAATTAGTAATATTAAATATAATTTAATTCTTCTGTATTTAAAATTTGATTAGTCTATACTCTTTAATTTGAGAGTTTCTAAGAGTATTTTAATAGTTTTCATAGCAGCTTGAACTTAGTAATGAGTTGAAGAAGAAGAGAAAAGAGAGAAGAAAGAAATAAGAATAACTTATCTTTATAATATAAAAACAGAGAATTACTGTAATCATTCTTTCTAGTAATAAAGATCTGTTTTCTGCATGTATCTCTGATATAGATTATATAATAACTGTATATAAAGAATATCAACACTACATGTATTAAATAAAGATAATGTTGCTATATTACACTGTAGCTGTTTCTATATATCTCTGAAAGCTGTTAATATTTTCTTTGTCTCTTTATATTTGATAAGTCAGTAATATATTTCAATACATTTCTTCTTTCATTATTATTATCATTATCATCACTATTATCATCATTACTATTATTATCATTATCACTATTATTACTATCATTATTATTATCATTATCATAATTATTATCATTATTATCATATCATTTCTGATCATCTCTTCTGCCTTCATCTCTCTTCAATACTCACTGAAATCAATTATATCATCTCTCTTCAAATATTCTGCAGTTTTGTGAACTATCAAGGCGCGTGAGCATCATCACAGATTGAAGAGAGAGAAGAAGAAGATGTTTAAGTAAGAAGAGACAGATTATGAGACATGTTATAAGATCTTAAAGAGACTCTGTAAGAAAGTAGAGTAATAATGATTTTAAGTAACACTTCTGATAGATTTAGACTGAACTAAGTATAGAAATAATGCAGATGATGCTGCCTGTGAGAGATTGAAGAAGAAGATAGTGAAGAGTCTCATATAGCAGCAGTGAGATCAGAAGAAGTTCTGAGAATGATTTGAATTCAAGATAAAGAGAGAGAGAGAGAAGATGAGTATTACTGTAAATAAACAGTGACAGAAGAAGATTGAGAGAGTGTTAAAGTAGAAGATAAAGAAGTCAAAACTGATAAATCTTTTATTTATTAAGAGATAATGATTTTTAATAACACTTCTGTTCTCTAATTAATTAGCAGAAGCTAGCAGAGAAGAAGAGAATTAAGATCTTATTCAGGTCTTGAATATACTTCATGATTCAGAATATTAAGAAGACAGCTCTGTGCTCTGAGCATATCAATCTGCTTACTGCTGAGATGAAACCTGAGACAGTAGATCAGAAAATGTGGAATTTTGAGATACAGATTGACCTGGCTGAGAAGAAGCAGCAGAAACCCTTCTCTGAAAAGATAGTGAAGAGAGATTTTAAGATGATTATTATCTCAGATAAGAAGAAGAAGAAGAAGAAGAAGAATAAGAAGTAAATTATAAAGAATAATAAGAAGAATAAGAAAGAGAAGAAGTAGAAAAAAAA
>NW_003101680.1:4106310-4110758 GCF_000003855.2 Blastomyces gilchristii SLH14081 | reverse complement strand
TCTCTCACAGTGAATGTATAAACTAGTATAAATAATCTTATATTTATAGAAGTTACATGTTATTATATTGATAAGAACTGAACTTATCAAGAGATATTAATTGAATTTGAATCATTGATTAGTAGTTATACTGAGAATTATATAGCAGAGATATTAATAACTGTGATTAAAAATAACTATTAAGATATTAGTCTCAGTCTTCTTATAATTACAACTGATAATGCTGTGAATAACTACACTATAATGAAGAGCTTGAGACAAAAATTGACTTTGTATTTCTGAAATAATAAATAAGATCAGATCTTCTGTATTACTCATATGATTCAACTTGTGATACAAACACTGATAAAGAATCTTAATATTAAGATAAAGAATAATGAGATAACTGATTCTTGAGATGAGAATGAGATGAAAGTGATTACTTAAGTAACTTTTATATTCACTTTATAAAAGATAATATTTTTTGATAACACTTTTTAATATCATTTTTTAATAATGCTTTTTAATAATACTACTGTTAATTTTGAATAGATTGACTAATAATTTAAATATCACAGATTTGAAACATTGTTAATGTAATTTATATCTTCTCTAAACAATAATAATAATTTCATAATATTCAATAAATAAACAAATCAGTCACATCACTGAATATGATACAGAATGTTAAGAATATGGTAAAGTTCAATATATAAGATAACTGTTTAGACTCTTTAATTATATCAGATGATTGATTATTGAGTGCAACACTCTGAGCTTGAGACAAAAATTGACTTTGTATTTCTGAAATAATAAATAAGATCATATCTTCTGTATTACTCATGTGATTCAACTTGTGATACAAACACTGATAAAGAATCTTAATATTAAGATAAAGAATAATGAGATAACTGATTCTTGAGATGAGAATGAGATGAAAGTGATTACTTAAGTAACTTTTATATTCACTTTATAAAAGATAATATTTTTTGATAACACTTTTTAATATCATTTTTTAATAATGCTTTTTAATAATACTACTGTTAATTTTGAATAGATTGACTAATAATTTAAATATCACAGATTTGAAACATTGTTAATGTAATTTATATCTTCTCTAAACAATAATAATAATTTCATAATATTCAATAAATAAACAAATCAGTCACATCACTGAATATGATACAGAATGTTAAGAATATGATGAAGTTCAATATATAAGATAACTGTTTAGACTCTTTAATTATATCAGATGATTGATTATTGAGTGTAACACTCTGATTGAGAAAAGATTCAGATATTGAAACTTTCTGATATGAAGTGAACTCAGTTGCAATATGTGATTGATTTACTATTTCAGTTTTATAAGATATTAAAGACAGTCTCAATCACTTGTATATAAATACTGCAGTCAGTCTGATGAGTATATAACAGTTTATTTACTTATCTTGAGAAGCAGTTGAATTACTTAAAAAGAAATTCAGTCTGAGATAATGCTATAGTGCAGGCTATTATTACTATAAGAAATAAACTAGCATATTACTACAACAAAACTGAACAATCTTTTACAGAGTACTATACTATAGCAGCTCTATCAGATCTCTTCTATTAAGTTAATATCTACACTTCTCAAGATTGAACAGAGAAGAAATGAGACTTGTATGTTAAATTAGTCTGAGACTACTATAATATCAACTATCAGAGATTGAATAAGCAGATGTTTAAGATGTGAAAGACAGTGAAATACAATTCTCTAGTAAGTAATAATCTTTAATATCACTTCATATCACATAGAACTATAATACTAACTTTGAAACAGAACTTACATACATTGATTACAACTGAAAATCAGATAAAACTATATACTTATAAAACTGAATTTAACTGCTATCTTCAAGATAATCTGATGAATTTACACATTAAATCAATTCTAGAGTTATGAAAAATTATTAAGAGTATATATTTAACTGTTGCACTGATAATGTGTGATATTCTAATAATTTCATTGATAGAGATAAGAATGAAGTGAAAGTTCAACTTAAGTTGAGATATTTATCACTATTATCAGAGACAATTATAAGAAGAAATAATCAAGAAACTCATGATTATAAAATATGAAATTATCAAAATAGTTTAATATCTCTAATCACAGTATATCAGAGAAGTGTAGTTTTTATGAGAAAGTGAAGAATAAACTTACACAAGAATCTATTTAGTTATTTCATAAGTGTTATTAATAATTGTTATCAAATTCTGATTATATAAGCAATTACTGAATGAACTGAATGAGACTGATTTTAATCTTCAGTCTCAGTTTCATTCTGATTTTGAAAGAATGATCATCTTTCACAGTTTATTCTGAGAAATTACTTTCATTTCACTATTCTTGAATTAAATCTGATCATTTTTCATGCCATTTCTCTCAGAAATGATTCATTTTCAGATTTTTTTGAGGCTTAGTCCTGGTGTGACTCATGCCAAGAAATGTATGAGACCAGATCAAATGAGACCAAATGAGACCAAATGTGAAATTCATGGTCCCGCCGGCCAGTTTACCTGTGTTTAAGAGTTCTTCAGAATTGAGTTCTTCAGAAGAAGTGTATTCATATGAATATCTCATATATCTAAGATGTTAGAACTCTTAAGTCTTTTACTGATATTCTCTTTTATAAGACCTTATTCTCTTCATAACATCTTGTTATAAGGTTAGAATGACTGATGAGCAAGCTTCTATCTAGAGACTCAGTGTTCACTTTAACTGATTGTTTATGTCTTTATTATTACATGTTATTATATATTTAGATATCTCTTCAGTGTGTAATCATTTCTAATAGAAAGACAATCAATATTTTTCAAGTATAAGAAGTCTACATTAAGACAGATTAGCATTAAGATATAGATCTTATATAATAAAAGTGAAAAATGTTAGAGAAGGAAAAAAGAGAAAGTGTGAAAATCAGTGATCAGAGTGAATATTTATACATATACAAGATAAAGCTTCAGAATAGAAGAATATAGACTCTATAAGTTTCTTAACTAAGAATTAAAGCTTTCAGACTGAGAATTAATCAGTAACTAAGAATCAGAGCTTTCAGCAGAAATCTATGAAGTGTAATGAAATAGTCTATATAATTGATCAGACGCAGCCTGTCATAGCAAAGAGTGAATTGCTGAAATAAGTATATATATATTGTATGAAAGTAATACTTTTTAATAATACTCAGTTTTTAATATAATGAAAATAAATAAAATCTCTCTATAAAATCTGTTTTTATCAGAAATTAGTAAATTTTATCTTTTTTAAAATTATCTTTGTATATTTTATCTGCGAAATTATTAAGAGAAATTATTGATTTCAGTATTCTACTCTTGATATAATATAAGTAACACCTGACTTTACTCTGATTATACTTTTCAAATATATATTTTCTATTCTAATTATTCACATTTATTTGTACTGATATATACTGATTATTTATCAGATAATATTAATATAATAACTTATTACAGCTGTATTACTCTTACTATAAGAGATACACAGCTAATAATGAATATTATAAAGACTTTAAAAAGTGATTATTTTAAAAATGCTGCAGATCTGAAGCTGTGATTACTTTTTTTTAATTTTTAATTTTTTTTATTATATTGTTGTTTTTATTTTTATTTGTAATTTTTCTTTTTCTTTTCTTTTTTTTAACAATATTCATTTTTTTCATTTTTTTCATTTTTAGTTTAAATTACATAAATTATAAGTGACTTTAATTAAATTTTTAACTATGTTTAAAAAAGTAATAATATTTGATAACACTCTCTATTAAATTTTCAACAAATGAAAACTATATTATGATATTATCTGAGTAAGATATAATTTCACAGTCTTATTTAATATCATTCTGAATAATGAGATTAGAATGAAAATGTGATAAAAAATTTAAATATATTCTTTATTTAAAATTAATTTTTATTTGAAAGTGAATATGAAATCTTCAATATTTGAAATAAAGTAATTTGAAGTTAATATAATCAATATAAACTGTGCTCAGAAGTAATGTTTTTAAATAATATAATAATTATAAAGTTTAATTCTGACCTCAGACACAGTTACACAATCAGTTTAATTTTATCAAAGTTATTTAAATAAATTGAGAAAATTAAAGTAAATTAAACTAATCTGACTGTATCAAAAGTTGTATTTTAAATTAACTTTGAATTGAAAAAGTATTTTCAAAAAACATAATTTATTAATAGAGTTTTCAAATGCTTCAGAAAAATGTTCACTAGCAGATATCAGAGCTTAAGTGTGAAGAATTATCATTAATAAAAACTAACTCAGTAAACAGAATATAAAATTATCAACAGATATTAAAGTGAAATTGTGATGAATCTACTATGTTAATTATTTATTTTTTCTTTTATTAAATTCTTGTTAATATAAAATTTAAGTAATATTATAATTGTCAATTGAGTGT
>NW_003101680.1:4082663-4106101 GCF_000003855.2 Blastomyces gilchristii SLH14081 | reverse complement strand
TTTTGTTGATGATTACTACACCTATTCTAGTCACATATCACTTCAACCTATTTAGTGTAACTCGCGTAGATAGATTACACAAGATGAATAATATTATTCTTCAAGAGATTATAAAGCTTTTTACAAGTAATGAATAATTATAATAATGTACAAATTGATATCTTCATGCATCATTACAAGTGTGTCTAGAAGATTTATTGAGTGATTGAACTCATAATTAATCTAAGATTCGGAGAGACATCTGACTTAATAAAAGAATACATGTTATCAAGATGAAGAAATGAGAAAACATCAGAGCAGTAAACACAAGATCACAGATCACTGTCAATGTTAATAATGAATCAGAAGACAGCTTCTGAAACATTTGAGATGAATAATATAATCATGAAAGAACAGTCTGATGAGTTTAACAACAAATATGAAGACTCAGTTGAAGATATCAGTGAGATGTCAGACAATGCAGAGAGTTTAAGTAACTGAAATAACAATAGCTCTGTAAGCAAGAAGACTTATATAAGACTAGAAATTGCAAGACTTCAGCATGAAGTTAAGTTAATGAAGACAGGCAGAGATGAAAATGAAGAGCTCAGTATGAATTTAATGAACTATCTTCAACAGAAGAGTAGAATATCTGTATTAATAAAGACTCTTAATAAATTCAGAAATCAAGTAAGATTTATAAAGAAGCCTGTTATACTCACTGACTCTGTAAATTACTTTATATAAAAAGAAGAGATTCTGCTTACAGTGAGATAATCTGAAACAGATGATATTCTTAATGATAAGCAGATTAATTCTGATAAGAATGTCAGTATAAATATGTAACATACTAACATTTTTGATCAGAATAGAATATCTGACTATATAATTATATATGATCTGTGATCATCTCACAGGTCAAATCTCACTTTATTATACTTAAGAAGTTTCAACTATCTGCTTATTCTCTATAGTCTGTTATAGAGGATAATTTCGCTGAGAGGTCTGCTGTCTGCAGAACTCACCTGTTTCAACAATTAATTAAGATAATATTAAAATCAAAGAGTTCTGATCACACATTTATCAAATGTTTAATCATAATCAGAACTGATTATATCTGATTGAAATATAATATCAAAGATTTCATGTTTTTCAACAGACTTCTTACAGAGATTAGTAAAGATTGATCATCTTTTATAAAGAATTAAATGAATGTAATAGAGAAGAATGAGAATACTAGAACACTTAAAGATGATTTCATGAGATTATGTTGAGATATTCTTCTACAATTGTCAGCTACTGATAAATCTTTCATCTTCAATGAAAAGACCGCTGCAAATAATGCTCAAGATTTCAACAGAAAGAATAAAAAGAAGAAGAAGAAGAAGAAGATCTCTGAGAATAAGAACAAAAATTTCATTAAGCTAAATAGAAAGAGTAATAATACTATTAAAATATATTATCATTGTCAGAAGATTGATCACATTTAAACAGATTACTGATTGAAATTTTCTGAAAAACACTCTACTAGCTGTGATAAGAATAAGAATAAGAATGAAACAGGCTCAGTATCAGTTCATAATATCATTGAGTAAGTATTTCATACAACAGAAACAGTCTATTCTACTGATTAAACTGACAAAGATATCTGAGTTCTGAACTCTGAATCTGATGCTCATGCTACACCTTGTAAGAATCTTATATTGATAGTACTGCAGAAGATTAATATTATATTGAAGATAACTGATAAATTAATAGCTCTTACAACAGCTATAGAGAAGGTAAATATATCAGTTAAAGAAGTGAATCTGCTGCTGCAGAACATTCACTACATTTCCAAGCTAAAGATCAATCTTATGAGTTTTGAAAAGCTTGTATATCAGAGCTATACATATAAGTAACTGATCTATAGAAATACTCATTCAATCTTACTAATCTCTTCTGATAAGATATTGAGTTTTACTGCTAAATTATGTAATAAGAACATCTACATTCTGAAAAAATAATTAATAACTAGAGACTTGATTTGATTTACAATGCTAAATATTGAATTTAAATCTGTGAAAATTCTACAGTCTGTAGAGAAAAAAGATTCCCTGCTAGTACTACTGAATAAGAATATTAAGATTATTAAAGACATAATATTATAATAATATTAAAAGTGTGATCATCTTAATTCTGTGAATATCACTAAATTAGCAGCAGATTTATATCTGAGAATGAGAATTAAGAATAACAGAGCTTTGCTATTCTGCAAGACCTGTGTACAGATAAAAATGACACATTCAACATTTACATCAATGACAAGAACTGTCAAACCTGAGATAAGATTCTTTATAAACCTTGCAGATGATAATTCTACACTATATAATGAAATCAATCTCTCTACTCATAGAAGAGTTAATTATGGAATGAGTATTACAGATAATGTCACACAATACAGATGAATTATTCTTATGATGTCAAAGAGTGAGATCACTATGTGTTTAATAATCTTTATTGACAGAATTAAGGTCACTACTTAACATTAAATTAGAACTTTACACTGAAATGATAGAGATGAATTTAAAAGTGATGAATTAAAAACCTACTACTGATAGAAAGAAATCATATATGAGATCACTATATCTGATACATCACAGTTCAACAGCCCTGCAGAACATGTCAATTATATTATAGATGAAAAGACAAGAAGCTTACTATTGAATAGCAGACTTATAAGAGAACTTTGAGATGAAGCTATTTAAGTCACAGTTATAATGATCAACATATTCTCAACATCAACAAAGATTTACAGATGTTAGAAAGAGATCTCATTATTCTCTTTTAAAACTTAGATAGATATTCAATCTTCTGCTTATTGAATATGCAGATGAGAATATAAGATGTATAAGAAGAATCTAAAGATTATTAATAAGCTTATAAATAGAACTGACAGTAAGAAATGATAATTAGTTAAATATTAAGAACTGTATTAATATTGTATCTGAGACTCTGCAATCTGAAAGCTTGAGATTGTAAGAAATACTATTTTTAATGAAGAATTAATAATAGAAGAAGCACTGATGAATGTCAGTAAAGAAGTAGTCAAACTGTCAGAGAAATTGAATGTTCTTAATACTATAAAGAGATGATAACACTGCCTTCTAAGAAGACTTATAAAGAATAAATCTGATGTTTTAAAGATACTTGCTGATGATGATATAAACAGCATGCTGAAACTGACATATCTACTAGATAATGAGACAGTACTTGTTAATAATGATATAAATGATTCTGTGAATGATGAAGATTCTATACTTAGTGTTCTTAATGACTGTCTGATAACACTGACAGAGGTTAAAAGAAGCCATGACTGGGAACATTGACATCAGATAATGAAGAACAAAGTGAAAACTTTTGAACAGAAGAAGATATATATTATTGTTAAAAAGGCCTGAAAAATGAACATTCTTACAGATAAATTAGTATACAATTGAAAATTGAATAACAAGAATGAAATCATCTGCTTTAGAGCTCATTGAGTGATTAGAGATTTTCTACAATAATAAGATATTTATTATAATAAGTCATATACAGCAGTGATATCTGAATCTATATTACAGAGCTTATTCACTATATCAACAGTAAGAGATTAAAAAGTCAGATCAATTGACTATGTATCTGTGTTTTTAAATAAGGTATTGTCTCAGAATAAGATGATATTTATATAACTACTTACAGAGATTAAGCACAGTTGTAGTGAATTAATAGAACTTGTATATCAGAGCTTATACAGAATGAAATAGATAGTAAGAACATGATATTTTCTTACAACAGAATACTTGATGAATCTAGAATTCAAGATCTTATCTTACAACAGTGAATTTCTTTATCATTTAATTCACAAGTTATTCTTGACATCATATATCAATGACTATTGAATCACAGAGTCTGAAGAGAGTGAAATTAAGTGAATTTTAATAAAAATCAGAAGAAGGTTTGAGATAAAAGAAGTTGAACAGAATAAATCTTATCTGAGAATGAAGATTAAATATTGAGATGAAAATCTAGTAATTACACAGAGCTGTTATATTGAAGAAATATTGAAAGATTTTGAAATGAATAAGATTAACCCTGCAGAGACCTCAATAATAACAAGTATATAACTGAAATTTTCATCTAATGAGAATGATGAATTGAACAATGACTTTACAGCTATAAGATATTATCAAGAATTGAAATCATTTCAGTATTTAATCTCAAGTAGCTGATCAGACCTGATGTTCGCAGTCAACTATCTCTTATATTTTAACTCACATTTATACAAAGCATGTTAAGCAGTGTTGAAGCATGTTCTACATTATATCAAGAAGATGAAAAATTATAACATATTATACAGAAAGAAGATCAGTGATAAGAATCTGAGTTCTGTAATATACTATGATTTGAACTGAGCAGAGGCAGATTCTTAATACAAATCAACTATTAGCTATATTATATTGATTAATGAGTCACTGATTTCATGACAGTTGCAGAGACAGATATCTATTACTAAATCAATCACAGAAGCTGAATATATTACAGCTAGTGAGACAGCTTGTAAGATAATCTGATTGAATAATATATTATATAATACCAGATTAATAAATAATGAGAAAGTGAAAATATACTCATATTTATAAGTTAATAATAAGAGAGTAATTGATTTAGTGAAAGAGAAGTTCTTAACATAAAGATTGTATTATAGATTAGATATTTTATTCTCTACAATCTGATTAAAAAAGAGAAAATTATAATAAAATATGTTAATTCTATAGTAAACATAGCTGACAGTCTTATCAAGTCACTGATGAAGCCTGTATTTAAAGATTTTATTAAAAGAATTGATTTAAAAGAGATCAGAAAGAAATAATTAAATGATAATAAGAATACAGTGAATTAATGAATTTTATATATATTTCTTGATTTTTATAATTATTACTGTACAGATGCTTTTTCTAATAAGAAAATCAGAGTCTGATTCATGTAATTAATTATTATTACATTTTTGAAAGATTTGAGAATGAAGAAGGCCTTAGATAATAGCTTATTACAGATCACAGTGTAGTAAGAGAAGATGTTAATAATTACTACATCTACTCTAGTCACATGTTATCTCAATCTATTTAGTGTAACTCGCGTAGATAGATTATACAAGATAAACAATATTATTCTTCAAAAGCTTTTAAAAAGTAATATAATAAAAGAATTAATAAGTCAGAACTCAGAATATATAATTTAATAAAAAAAATATCTGACTTTAGAAAATATATATAAAAAGTTTTAACAGAAGTTTATAGAAATATATATTCAAATATTTATAAAATTATTTTTATATAATTACTAGTTATTTTCTTATTTTAATTAATTATAATCTTCTTTTAAGTTTGAATTTTTAATCACTTTTTACATTTTTTTTATATTTAATTCTGATAAAAGTTATATTAAAAAAGATATAAAATTATATTATATTAAATTAAATATAAAAATTTATAATTTCAGTAATCAGTCTAATATTAATATATTATAATATTTTTTCATTAATTAAATATTTTAATTTCAGTAATATATTTTACTATACAAGTATTTTAAACAGACAGTATAATAATTAATAAAATTTTCTATTTTAATGAAAGAATATATTAAATGAATAAAATAAAATAATTTTAGTATCTGAGACATATTGAATAAAGCAATACAGGTAATTAATATCAACAAGAAACTTGTAGTGACAGTGTTGTGCATAAAATGAGCCTCATAATCTGATGTGAAGTACCTGCAGCATTACTATAACAGGGAAGGCATCTTACAGACCTCACCACCACTACTATTGCTACATGCCCACTCTGTCACAGCAGCTCTCATTTGATCCTCCGTCCCTTTCTCAAACCAGAAATGCCCCGCCGTGTCAATCTCCACGAACTCAAGCATTGAGCCCGGCGTCTTCCTGAGATCCGTGACCCATTTCCGTAGCTTCTTCGCTGAAGCGAACATATCATTGTTGCCGTACACAACCAGAGTGCGGTGGGTCGTAAGCTGCTCTTCCGGCGGGGTCGATTTGACCTTCATACCCGCAAGGGTGACATCGAGATTGATTCGAGGGCCGAATAGAGACATCGTCATGAAGTTCGTGATGGGTGGGATGACGGGGGAGATGAGGAGAAACGACACAGCTGGCGTTAGCATATTCTGTGCAATTTCACTAACACCACTACTAGCACTAACACTAGCATCCACTGTTCGATTTTCCACCCCGTGGCCGCGTATAAACCTCGCTCTGAGTCTCCTTCGAGAACGTTCAATGCTATGTCTGATCGCTGCGCCCATATCCATGCTTGACTTTTTCCCAGTGGACTCCGCGCTGCTGCCCATGGAAACACACTGGGACGGCTTTCCCTGGCCATCACAACTGCTGCCCTGTAGAATCGGTGTTCGCGATGACAGTTCCAATTTTGCTTCAAGATTCCAAAGCGTAGATAGATCATCGGCCTGCTGTAAAATTTCCGCACTAGGCGAACCCGCTTCGGGAGATGCGAACAGGCGTAAAACGGCTTCTATGGATGGTAGATGAGATGCGATCATGGAGCCGTAAGAGTACCCGGCTAAAATTATCTCCAATCTTTCAGATCCAGCCGTGGGGTTTTGGATATCAGTCACAGCAGGAGGTTGATTGTTCCCAGATTCAGCCAGTGACTCTCGTATGGAATCGGGATCGATCCCAACAAGGTAATAGATGAGAAATCCGTAAACAGTGACATAGTCACTAAGCTCTGGTCGCGCGGACCAGCTTGTCCGACCTGCAGATTCGGACGCGCCTCTGTAAATATATTTACATATGTAAATCAACACACATAATCACCACACCAACATTCATGGAAAAGAGATACATGTCTCATGGATAGAGAACGCCAGCACACCCACCTAAAATTAAAAGTCACAACAATATATCCCACCTTCAATAGTTCACCCGCGACACCACAAACTATGGGATTGTCATAGTTACCCCCTATGGGGGCATATGGATGTGCGACAATAGCGCCCCTGCTTCTCCACGATAATGCACTATCAGGTCGTGAGAGCTGGCGGGGATGATACAAGCGACAGTCAATCCGGATGCCGTCGTAGAGGGACGGTATTGTGAAGCTGCATAACGGCTGCGGTAAGGGTTCCATGGTGTTTCAGCTGTCTCGTGCAAGTTTATTATTTTAGTGCCTGGATGTTGATTATCTTTGGAGCAAGGAGCCTTGGTGCTGGATGATGTAGCCGTCGTCAGCGACAAATCTGACATCGAGGCATTGTCACATTTCTTTTGGCTTACATTGAGAAATGTCATGTCCTCCAAGAAAAACTGGCGGAGCGGCGTTTTGGAGCCAATACGATGATGTGGTTATTGATGCAGTATAATTATAGCGTGGTTTGGGTTAGTGAATTGGCTCTCCGCCACACAAAAATTTCTCCATCCACACAGGGCATTTTATTCAAAAATCAGGTCGGCGCAGGGAGATGCGAAGGCACGAATAGGGGATCAAAAAAATGTATTCAAATATAGCTAGAACCCGTGAAGCTACGAGAAATATAAATATACATATTGCGCACAACCTTGGAAGCGCGATAGTTATGGAGTTGAACGAGATCCATTTGTTGTCATTGTTTTCCATGCTAATATCAAAAGGCTCTTTCATAATCGAAAAATTGTGACAATATCCAAAAGTAAGCAGGCTATCCAAAAGTCAAATTACCTTCATAAATCTTAAAAATATAGAACCGAAAAAGGACCATTAAAAATTAATATATTGCTCGAAGTTCTATTCGGAAAGTAGCCAAGCGGGATCAGGCTCGTCATCGTCTTCAGATCTGCTTGACTGCACAGGAGAATGCAGTGATTCCACTGTGGTATTCTCCACTGAAGCGGGAGATTGTTCCTTCGAATCTATTGTTTTCCTAGAATCTGCTGCTGCTGTATCCTCCTGAAAATTCAGACTGACTTCAGTTGCTCCCTTTGATAAACCAGCACCCTTGCCATCCCCAAGCGCTGGGAAAGCTTCTAGCAGCAGCCGCCTCGCTTCCCGGAAGGCTTCTAACTCTGCGCCAATGCAGCAAATGAGCAAATTCCAATTTTTCTGCTCCGCGAGTTGTAACCTTGTTTCTAGTTGCGAGGCTATATCGTCTAGTTCTTTTAGAACGGTTTGTTCATGGTTTATGCTTGAGTCCCTATCCCGGGGTTGTAAAACTTGCGAACCCTGCTGCAAACTGCGCATTTCCTGTCGTAATAATTTCTCAAAGTTGGATATATCTGATACAGCTTTTTGCCAGACCCCGCCCCCTTCCCTTAAGGCCTCGATCTCAAGATCAACTTTGTGTCGTTTGCTCCTTAATTCGCCCTGCTCCAGTACCCATTGCTCATTCGCCATCTCGAGGGTCCTGCGTTTCGGATTCAGAGTATAGAATGGAGGGGGGGTAGCGGAGGGAGGCACAAGAGGCCGTATGGGCGGAGATCGCAGATAATTGCTCACATCTGTTTGGACTAGCGCCAACGAGGCCTTGTACGAGGATAATTGGGCGTCAACGGAGTTTTGAATCTGGGAAACCTCGTTGAGGATGTAGCGATGCTGCGATTTCATTTGTAGCAACTTTGACTCTAGGTCTCGAATATCTGTTTCCAGAGTGCGAGCTGCCCTCATCAGATTCTCTGCTCTTAGTGATCCCCCGTTCATTTGGATTTCCGCTATTGCTTTTTCAAGTCCACTCTGCTTGGTCACGAAGCTTTCCACTTCTTTCACTGCCAGCCTCCGATTCTTCAGCTCGGAGTCAATGAGCCGCCGCTCTTCCTCCTTTAGACTAAGTAATGTATGCATTGTTTTAAGAATCCCACGCCGGGCACCACGGAGTCCTATTTTCTTTTTCGCTGGTTGTCGTACGGGTATGGTGATGGCACTATGAGAGCTGCTGCTGAATTGGGAGGGTGTAGGAGTAGGAGTCAAGCTGCCATTTGAAGTGGTATCGTCTCCAGCAGGCCCAGAGAGACCCGCAGCTAACCCAGCACTCTGAGCATCTAGAAGTGTTTGGAGATCGCGCTGGAGCTGTCTTGATTGGCGTTCTATATGCAGGAAAGAATCATAGTGCTGAACGGCGAGCTCTGGAGGTATAAGCTGTATCTGGCCGTTGTCGTAGGGCAAGAGCGTGGACATTTCAATGCTGCAGAACTAGAATATGGTAGAAAAATAGACCAGAAGGCCGTGGACTCGGTAAGTAAGTTATTTATTCGTGAACAGTTAGATCATGAGTTGGTATAGGGGGTATACAGATGCAAGAAATCAAAATCATGGACACTTTCTGTGGGTGTGTTCTCTGCCTCTTTCTCACCACACCGCCTGGAAGGTTACCCGCATGACACGCAGCATGAATAGGCCGTGGGTAATTGCCTCTTAAGATTGAGTCAGGCTTGTGATGTTCCGCCGCCACCGGTTCCAATCGTGATCACGTGCATGCACGTGATCCACACACATCCTGTAGCAGCGTCCGCCCAGTGGCGTTTGTAGGCTGCTGGGGCAAAAGAGCTCAGTCACCACCAGCGCACTGCTGGTAGAAGGGCCGATCAACCGCGGGACCCCCAACAGCGTTGCCATAGCGATCGCGCCGCCTACACGTGATCTCATATGTAATATAAATGTAACTAGCTCTTTCTACACGAATACAACAGATTAACCATCCCACAGATTATAGCCCGGATAGCACGTTTTTTTTACAAAGAATCACATTATTTTTATTTTTATTTTTACTTTTATTTAAAAACACCTGTGTAAGCATTGAATGTGTTCACTCTGAATAGAAGAATTCTTTTATCATGTTTACTTTGCATGTTTTAAGTATATTTACTTAATCAGTAATTGAAATAGCAGAACTCTACAGTATAATATATTTATTTTTAATTTTTGTCTTTAACTCTTCTTTAACTGATGAGTACTTTGGCTACATTATAAAGTGATAGAAGAAGAACTTTATATTCATATTTTCACACTCAGATATCTATTGATATAAGAATAAGTACTCACAGATAATTATTCAGATATTTATAATATAATATAATATATACTAATAGTTACTAGAAGTAATCACAGTAGAAAGATAAATGTAAGAATTAAATATATAATAGTATTTAAGTTAAGTTATAAATAGTAGTTATAAACTTCAGTCTATATAGTTATATATAGTCAAGAGCTGCTAACTCTATTAATTATATAAGAGATAGAAATAGAGATAAAGAATCTATAAGAAGTAGAATTTCTTATATACTCTCTTCTTTTTAAAGCTTTATCAGTGAAGCTTTTCACTGAGTAATTTCATAGAATCAGACTCAGTACTGTAGTGATACTTACTAAAAACTCTTTATATTTATAAAAAATCTTAATGAGGAAAAATTTCTTATTACTATAAAGAGAAAAGAGTCTATTACTCAGTTTCTTATTTTATAAAATTCTTTATAATTTGTAGATTTTTTTCTAACTGTTATATAGATTTATCTCATATCTTTTATTCAGAAAAGTTTCAGTTAAGTCTCAATTATTTTCATGAAATTCTTATGTAATTATTATATAGATTTATCTTATATCTTTCAATTTAAAGAGTTTCAGTTAATCTTCAATCAATTTTCCGCGAGGTTCTTATGTAATTATTATACAGATTTATCTTACATCTTTTAATCTGAAGAGTTCTAATTAATCTTCAGTTATTTTTTCACAAGATTTTTATATAACTATTACACAGATTCATTCTGCATGATAAATCACTTCTTGTGAGATTACTCTTATTAAAGAGAAGTACTTATAAGTTAATCTTTTACTTATTCTTATAAATTATTATTCTTTAACACTGTAAAGTTGTAAGAAATTTTTCATTCTTTTATTAACTCTGTAGAATTGTAGAATCAAGATATCTATGATCTGTAATTACTTTTTATACTTACTTAGAAAGATTCAGATCTGTAACTTATAATTACTTTTTATTTACTAAAGTAATCTAACTGTTTTACAGAATCACTTATAGTGTAAATAAATTTTCTCAGAGTAGTATAAATATCTGAGATCTATTTACAGAATCTTATGTTTTTTTCTCTTTTTCTATAATAGCTCTTATTCTTATAATCTGTGAGTATCTTCATTCATTTATAAAGTGTTTTCACTCAGATAATAGAGAGAGAGTGTTTCTAATAATATCTGTATATTAATTCAAGAACTTCTCAAGAAAAATTTTTTTTCAAATTTTAATATCTTTATAAATAATATTTAACTACTACTAAGCTTCTTATAAGTATTTCTATAACATCTCTGATTACTTTCTATTAGCTGATAATACAGAAACACTGTTACTGATAATTAGACTAACTGCTGAGATTATGAATTACATGTTTAATTTCATTTAATCTGATCTCATACATTTCTTAGTGTGTATTGTTGAAAGAAATCTCACTTCTCATGAATTCTTTACCTCTATTCCTATCTCTCGCGTAATCAATAGAGTTAGCGGCTCTTGGCAACATATAACTATATAGACTGAAGTTCACAAATACTATTTATAACTCAGCTTGAATACTATTATATATTTAATCTCTATATTTTATCTTTCTATCATGAATACTTCTAATAGTTAACAGTATATATCATGTCAAGCTGTAAATATCTGAATAATCATCTATAAGCACTTATTCTTATATTTCAAGCTCTGTTAGTCAGCAACTATCTATTATAGCTAAAAGAACTAGAAACTTATATACTTCAATCTCTATAAACTCTACTGTAGATACTCAGAAGCAGTCATCTGAATTATAAATAATCTCTATAAAAGAAGTCTCAGAGAATGTATTAATTACTTATAGAATATTATTCTCTGTATCTATAACAGAGAAACTCTTTAAAGTGATGAATGAATTAATCTTAATAAAGAATATTCTTGAGTATTTCTCACAGAATTAAGTTATTTTTCTATAAGAAATGCTTACTATCTGTAAACACTCTTAAACTGACTCTCTAGACATAATGTTCAGAGATATTTATAAACTGAAAAGAAACTTTCTTAAGCTATAATTACTTAAGATTATCTATTAAATCACAATGTATAAAAGCTTTTATAAGTGTGTATTTAAAATTGACTTACAAGCTCAGCTGTGTAATATAAAAGATGAAGAAGCTGTTATTTATATAATAACAGATCTCTACTATACTAAAGTTAAGAACTGACTAAATTATCTAGAGAATAATTATAAGAGATTTCACTAATCTATTCTCAAGATCTATTTGAAGAATAAGTTCAGAGACTCTGTAAGCTGAACAGAGAATATCTGAGCTGTAATTATTAATATTAGAAAAAGAGATAAGAGATCTGATAAAGACTACTCACAGTGTTTTATAAAATTATAATATAAATTGAAATCTATAAAAACAGAGCTCTGAAACAAGATCTCAATAATGACATTTATAAAGAGACTGAATAAAGATATATAGAATAAACTTATTAAGTAAGACTCTAAGTTCTTGACTCTGAAGAAACTGATAACTCTTATTCACTGCTTATAAATCACTGTAAGAGTCACAGATCTGTGAAGAGTGAATTATTAACTAGTCTTACAAGAGTTAGAATAACAGAGAACAGATTTACTGAGAAAAGATAATAAGATATAGAGAGATTCATATCTGACTACTGAGTAGAGAGAGAGAGCTTTATAAGCTTCTGTAAACAGAGTCTATAATAGAGAGATTAAGAAAAAGAATCTTTATTTTATCTATTTTAAATCAGAACATCTTCACACAAACTGTCTGAATAAACTAAAATAGAAATTTGAAAAGTTATAGACAGAGTTAGTAACAGTCTTCTTAAGAGTCTTGAAGCTGATATCTGAATTTGTTACTTCTTTAATGAAAATGTATACTTATAGAGAGAGACTGTGCTGTAGTACTACTATTTCATCAGTATAAAAAGTATTGATAAACTCAGAATCTCAGATTACTATAGTGTTTTTAATACTTATAGAATAAATAAGCTAAGTGATGAAAACTGAGAATCTACTCTTATAATAAGCAGAATATAAGAACTTAGATCTGAGAACTGAGAGACTTATAAGAGTTATCTTTAAATTATAAGATCTCTTCAAAATCTGAAGAAGATTTATAAAAACTATAATTATTACAGATATCACAGATAACATGTACTGAAGACTTGTATAACTTCAAAGATATAATTTATACATAGCTGTCTATGAGTCAGGTTATAGTTCTGATCAGTATTAACAGACTTACTTACAGAGATAGAATCAGTTGATACTGTAAAGTTAATTAGAGAAGACAAGCTTATCTATATAATAACTTTATAAATATCTGAGAACTTTATAATTATGAAAACTGAGCTTCAGATATCAGAGAAATATCAAGATCTTATAGAGATATTCAGTTTAGCTAAGATAGCTGAGTTTTCATCTCACTATAAGAAGAATCTAGTAATAGATTTAATAGAAGAGTAGAAACTCTTCTAAAAATCAATCTATAAGCTCTCTTATTATGAGACAGAGATCTTACAGACTTATATAAAGAAGAATCTGAAGAATGACTTTATTTAATCTTCATAGATCTCTGTGAAAGTCTCTGTGATATTTGTAAAGAAGAAGAATGAAGATCTCAGATTATATATAAACTACTGTAATCTGAACTTCAAGACTATAAAGAGTTACTATTCTTTATCTCTAATTGAGAATGTAATTAACTGTCTTATAGAAGCTGTTATATTTATATAACTGAATATAATTAATATATATATCTAACTGTGAATATAATCTGAGAATGAATGAAAGACTGTCTTTAGAACTACACTGAGATTTTTTGAATATCTAGTGATGTCTTTTAATTTGACTAATACTTCTGTGATATTTCAGTCTTTTACTAATAAAATACTTTATATATATCTGAATGTCTTTATAATAATATATCTGAATGATGTAATAATGTACTCTATGAAGAAGAAAGAATACACTGAGAATATAATAAGTGTGTTAAAGATCTTAGATAAGACAGAACTGTATATTAAGATTTTAAAGTACAACTTCAGTATCTATCAGATTAATTTTCTAGAATATATAATTATTACAGATAATATTCAGATGAAATTCTCATAAGTTAAGACTATTCTATTATAATTAGAGTTAACTAGTATTTATAAGATTCAGATCTTTCTAAGCTTTATAAATTTCTATAGACAGTTTATCTTTGTATTTATAAGAATCTTCTTAGCTCTTACAGATATGCTGAAGAATAAAAATAAGAAAAAGTCATTTTAAATAAAGAATGAAAAGATTATTAAGAAGAAAGAGCTGTGAGAACTTTCTTATCTTAGAAGCTTATAAGATCTTTACAAGATTAAAACAGATATTTATAAATACAGTGATACTGTTTCACTTTAATCTCTTACTCTTAATTAGATTAAAGATAGATATCTTCTTCTTTATAATTTCAGAAATAGTCTTATAACTACAGTTAAATAAGAACTGAGTTTCAGTGATCTTTTTCTTATGAAAGTGTGGCGGGCTGCGCCCGATCAATCATATAGACTATTTCATTACACTTCATAGATTCTTTCATTCCCGATCACTGATCCTCGGCCGCTACGAACGCGCGTAACATACACTCCGATTCTCAGCCATTCCTGATCACCAATCCTCGGCCGCTATGAATGTGTGTATATTCTTCCACCCTGAAGCTTCATCACATACACCATCACATACATGTATAAATATTCATCTTGATCACTGATTCTCACACTTTCTCTTTCTTTTCTTCTTTAATGTTTTTATCTTTGTTATATAAGATCTATCAATATTATACTGATCTATTCAGTGTAGATCTCTTACACTATAAAAATGTTCTTTATCTTCTTATTAGAAACAATTATTCATCAAGAGATATCTGAATATGTAATAATATGTAAGAAATAGAGAAACAGTTAAATAGTTAAGTGAACACTGAGTTCTCAGATAGAAACTTACTCATCAGTCACTCTGACTCTGTAACAAGATCTTATGAAGAGAATAAGATCTTATAAGAGAATATCAGTGAAAGACCTGAGAGTTCTGACACTTAGATGTATGAGAATATGATTACACTTCTTCAGATTTCACAGATATTACATAGCTGATGATTGATATAATCATGTCTAATAATAATATGAAACTCTTGAATGTGAGTATAGATACAATATCACAGTGACTCTGAGCAACATTGAACTTATAATAATAATAAATAGCTGATATACATGCAACTCAATAACTTCAATATGAAGAGATTCAATGATTAATTCATGTGATTTCAATATCTACAGAATCAAATATAAAAGCACTGAAAGAATGTTTAAATACTTCTGTATATTTTAATACTTCTGATCTCACTCTCTACTCATCATGAAGAATGAAAATACTTATGAAACTGAGTGTAGATGAAGATTTCATCAGTTTATTAATCAATCAAAATTGATATATTAATGAATGATTGAAAGATTATATCAAACAGAAGTTTTATTCATAAATGAAAGCATGTGAATCAGTGTTGTGAATGTCTGATAATATTATAAGATATCTTTATATTCTGTTTCAAGACACTGTCATATAACAGAAAGTATTAGATTGATTACAGAGTACTTGACAGAGAAATACTTCTCTTATAACATTTATCTCTGACTTTAATATCAAGATTCTAGAAGCAGATGATCAATCTTGAGAGAATTGAATAAGAATTAGCATGCTCAAGAAGATATTGACTTTTGAACTCTTACAGATTCTTATAAGTGTAGATAAAGATCAGACTTATAAAGACTTCTGCACACAGCTTCAGACATTGAATGACTATCTTATCAAGCTTAAGAGTATACAGAACAGTGATAGAAGATGTTACATCTCAGTCACTTATACACTCACACTGAAGAATAATGATACAGAGGTCATGAACTGAATAGATTCAAATGTCTATATATAAGCAAGCGTTGTCACTGTTCAAACAGGCTTCTGAGTCTCTGAGATCACTTCTGAAGAAGTTGCTGATTGATATTAATATGAAGTGTGTATTAACTGTAACTGATCAGAACACATTGCTTTCAACTGCTAATTAATCTATATATCTTCATATTTGAGAGAAAGATTAGTGTCTGTCTGCATCAATCATGTTATATTAGAGAAAGATTCAGAGAATAACTATAAGAATATCTCAGTGAAACAGAGAAAAGATTAACTTCTATTCAAATTTATAAACAGAAGCTTGAAGAGATCAGATAACAATAATTTAAAGAGAAGATGATAATGAATGCAATTCTTGTATCTACTGTAATTAATAATATGTATAATATAAAAGCTATGATAGACAGTGATCTATGTTACTATATAATGATAAAATCTTCAGTTATAAGATATCATAATCTTCAGTGTATCTCTTTATCAAAATCTTGACTTCTTGCAGAATTTAATAGTCTGAAAGATGTTTGTATCTGTTATATGATGAAACTAAACATAGATGTGAGAGAATATCAATGTGAAGATGTCTATGTATATGAAGTTGATAATCTTGATTATGATTTTATATTAGAACTTGTCTGACTATCTGAACAAGGCATCTGGCTGAATACTTGAAACAGAAGTTTGATATTCTCTAATGATGATAGAATTTATGAAGATAATATTCACAAGACTATGAATCTTACAATGATCTCTGTCAATGCTTATGAAATACTCTGAAAAAGAAGTTATTATCAAAATCACTGACAGAGTCACTGACAAGTTCACTGACAGCAGAATCATATATCAATCTATTCTATCAGTCTGACTGATATTAAAAA
Source organism: Blastomyces gilchristii SLH14081 (assembly GCF_000003855.2). Lineage (NCBI taxonomy): Eukaryota > Fungi > Ascomycota > Eurotiomycetes > Onygenales > Ajellomycetaceae > Blastomyces > Blastomyces gilchristii. Next base: position 4,089,241 of record NW_003101680.1, on the reverse strand, counting down.
GACTCTAGAAAAGTTATTCTGTATTATAATAACAGATTCTTGTACAAAACTCTCTTAATAATATTATAAGTATCTAGATGTCTTCTGATAAGATAATATTATAAACATATCTCTCTTATGAGATTCTGAAGTGAATCACAGTATCAAGTTAGAGAAAAAGAATAATAAGAACTCTGAACTGTCATGAGACTCTCTTTATAACATATCTCAAGATGAACTTCTTCTTCTTTGAAAGACACTCAATAATCTATTGAATAAAGAATTTATATATGTTAGTAACTCTTTCACTGCAGTCTTTATTCTCTTTACAAAGAAATCAGATGAAAAACTTCAATTCTGTGTGAACTATCAAGATCTGAACAGATTGATAAAGAAAGATTGATATCTCTTATCTCTTATCAATGAAACTCTAGCACAAATCAAGTGAGCTCAATGATTTATAAAGTAAGATGTCATTACCATGTTTTATAAGATTTGTATTACTGAAGAAGATGAATGACTTACAGCATTCTGAATATATTATAATCTCTTTAAATGAATAGTCACACTCTTTGAGCTGACTAATGCTCTCAGTATATTTCAGAAGTATATCAACTGAGTGCTCTGAAATTTTCTTAATAAGTTTGTATCTGCTTATCTAAATGATATTCTCATCTTCACTGATAAATTCAGAAAAGAATATTAAGAATATGTGTAAAAAATATTACAATGACTACAAGAAGCAGAACTACTGATAGATATTAATAAGTATGATTTTAAAGTCAAGAGTATCAAGTATCTGAGTTTTATTATAGAAGCTGATAAGGGAATTTGAATGAATTCTGAGAAAGTCTCTGTTATTCTTGAATGAGAAGCTCTGTGTACTGTGAAAGATGTATAAAGCTTCATCAGATTTACTAACTTCTATCAGTAATTTATATGAAACTTCTCAGATATTATAAGACTACTTATAGATCTCACTAAGAAAGACTCAGTATTTTAATAATCAGTGAATACTGAAGCTGCATTTGTATAGATAAAGAGAATATTCATTAATACTTCTCTACTGATTATATTTAATTCTGATTATAAGACAGTTGTTAAAGCTGATTTCTCTGACTATGTAATAGAAGAAGTAATATTATAATATGATGATAAAGATATTCTATAATTATATATCTTCATATTTAAGAAACTGAGTTCTGCTGAATGCAATTATGAGATCTATGATAAGAAACTTCTTACAATTATATACTGTTTAGAAGAATGAAACTCTGAACTCTGAAGTATCTCTGCATTTAAGATAGTTATAGATTATAAGAATCTCAAATACTTCATAACTATCTGTAAACTTACTGAATAACAGATATGATAATCTGAGTTCTTAAACTGCTTTCATTTTATAATACACTACTGTTCTGACAGTCAGAACTTGATGATAGATGCTCTCTTATAATAAGAGCAGAATATGTCATCTGATGTAACAGATACTTACTGAATGAACTGAGAGCACTGACTCTTAAATCTGAAGATACTAGTTGATCAAGATGAAACAGCTCACAGCACTATATATACTTCTCTGATTAGAATTATCACTGATATCTCAACTTCTTCTGAACCTATATTAGATAAGCTATGATATACAGTAGCTCATACTGATGAACTTCTTCAAGCACTCACTGAAGCAGTATAATAAGAAGTACTCTGATTTCTCTCAGAAATATATATAAGAACTGACATCTCAGAATATTCAATTAATGATAATAACACTCTATAATTCTGTGAATGATGCTGAGTTTCTCACTCTGAATTCTTACACATCTGAATAATACAAGAGATGCATGATTTGTGTATAACTAGCTATTTAAGTCATAAACAACTATATAGAATGATCTCTCAAGAGTTCTATTAATCTGAGATATTAAACAGTATCAGATGCTTCATCTGAAACTGTAATTACTGTTCTTCTATTATTTCATGAAAGAACTGTAGAAAAGATCTACTGAAATCACTTAATATTTCTGATAGAATCTGATAAGATGTAGTAATTAACTTTGCTATTAATCTATCTAAGAGTAAGAATTGTAGAAACATTCTGATCATTATAAATTAATTAAGTAAAGATATAATATTAAAATCTTGTAATAAGATGAATACTGAACAAGTCACTGAAGCTTTTCTATAGAGTCTGTTTTATTAAATACATGAATTACTGAGATTCATAGTATCAGATTGAGACTGTCAATTTATAAGTATTCTCTAAACTAGAATCTGTTAAGTTCTCAAGATTATATGCTGTCTGTCAACTATCTATCACTCTGAGACTGATAATATATTAAAATGAATAATTCAGACTGTAAAGAATTATCTTTATAAGTTCTGTAATCACTTATAAGATAATTGATATGATCTTCTTCTACATACAGAGATTGCTATTAACAGTTAAGATGCTATTTTAACAGATATAAGTCTGTTCTTTCTTACATATAAATATCATATGAAAGTATTGAATCTTCTAGAGATTACACAGTTCATACTGAATTCTCACAGTCTGATTCAGATCACTGATAATATAGTAATAAAGCTCTGAGATGTCTGTGATTGAGCAGAGACCTTCATAGCAACTGTGAAATAAGATCAACAGAATCAAATCAATATTCACTGAGACTCTGCTGAATAATATAAGATAGAAGATCTGATATGATTGAATCTTAAGAATATATGAATCACACATTCATCTTGTATGCTAGATTATCATCATATTAGATATAAAGTGATAGAAGTTCTAGATAGTTATAACTACTATCTTAACACATTATCAGAGATTCATGATGTATTTTATACAAGCTTGTTTCATCACTGTCACTGATTCATTTCCTTCTCAGCTGACTTCTGACTGACAGTTATCAGACATCATAGAGGAAGATAATGAGCTTGAGTGAGAGATTGAGAATATTCTTGATAAGAGATTCTGCAGCTGCAGCTGATAATATCTCATGAAATGAGTCAGCTATAATTAACTGATCTGAACTCTGAGTTCTGTATTATTCAAAACAGCAGCTCTTGACTGATGAGAACTACTTCTGAAAGAAGGAAGCTAATGTGATGAGCTGCACCTGATCAATCATATATACTATTTCATTACACTTCATAGATTCTTCTATTTCTGATCACTGATCCTTGGCTGCTATGAACATGTGTAATGTATGCTCCGATTCTCAGCTATTCCTGATTGCCGATCCTCAGCTGCTATGAACGCGTGTATATTCTTCCGCCCCGAAGCTTCACTGCATATGCCACCACATATGTGTATAAATATTCATCTCAATTGCTGATTCTCGTACTTTCTCTTTCTTTCCTTCTTTAATGTTTTTATCTTTGTTATATAAGACCTATCAATATTATACCAATCTATTCGGCGTAGGCCTCTTACAGAAAGATACAATCTGCAGAGATTAACTATGATATTTATAATCAGAAGCTTCTTATAATAGTGAAATTCTTTTATCACTGATATTACTATTTTAAGAGTCTTATAATAGTGATTACTGTTAGAACTGATTATAACAGCTTATAATAGTTTACTTTAATCAAGAAACTCTCACAGTAGCAGATCTACTGAACTCAGAGACTGAGTAAGTTCTGATTCAAGATAGAGCATATTAAAAGAACTAAGAACTTAGCAGATAGACTCTCTCACAGATCTGACTATGTTAAGAAGACTAGAATAACAGATATAGAGAGACTAGAGAAGATAGAAAAGCTTTATAAGATGCTTAGACTGAGTATTATAAAGAGATTAACTGAAGAGTCTCTTAATCTCTTATAAGAGAAGAGAGAGAAGAGAGAGAAGAAGTCTGTATAACTACTCTTTATAATATTAAGAGTTAACACTCTGAGAATCTCTGTAAGAATTCTTGAAGAGAGTATCTATAATCTGAAGAGTTTGCAGACTTTAAGAAGTATTATAAAAGACCTGATATAAGAGAAAACAGAGTATAAGTCTTTATAAGATCTTCTGTTCAGATTGTCTGAACTGTAACTGAAGAATGAATATACTTAGTATATTCAGAAACTACTTACAGCAGAGATCAATTCTATAGAAATAAAGAACTAAAAAGACTTAAATAATCTCTTGTAAAGAGAGAGCTGGATTTATATATCTATAAATAAGTTTCTATGAGTAAAACTTATTAAAAGATATTATAACTCTTCTCTAGTAAGTCATTTTATAGATACTAGATCTTATGAGTTGCTTATAAGAAAATACTTCTGACTGAAGATATAAGAACTTGTGAAGATGATAGTGAATTCTTATATTATTTATCAGAATTCATGAGTAGTATGATTCAAACTATATAAAGAACTTACTTCTCTATTCATTTTATAAGAATCTTGAGAACAGCTAAAAATGAATATTCTTGTAAGTCTCTCTGAAAGTAAGAACATATATAATGCCTGTTTTAACAGTGTGCTGATAATAGTAGATTGCTTTATTAAGATGATACACTTTATACTCATCTGTAAGAACTTAAAGTCAAAGAATTTGACTTATATCTTTATCTGTGATATAATTCAGTTGTATAAATTATCTATAAATATTATCTCAGACAGAGAATCAATTTTTACAGAGAAGTTCTGATCTGATCTGATAACTATACTGAAGATTTTATAAGATCTAAGTATGACTTTTCATTAATGAATAGATGATCAGATAGAATATCTGATAAGTATATTAAAACAGTATCTGTAGTACTTTGTCAATTATAATTAGAATGACTGAATACATTGATTATTACTCACAGAGTTTATATACAACAACTCAAAGTATATCAGCACTGATAAAACTCTCTTTGAGATGCTCATTGAGACTCACTCATGAATAATCTTGATGAAGCTGTGAGAGTATACTATAGAGTATAATAATGCTTATGAACAGACTGAGAGAATTCAGAATATCTGAGAGAAAGTCTGTGAATTCTTGAGAAAGACTTAAGAGTATCAGAAGAGATATTATAACTTTAAGTATATTATAAAGAGTTTTAAGAAAGATGATAGAGTCTGACTGAGTTTAGAAAATATTATCATACAGAGATCTAGTAAGAAACTGAATCTCTTATAAATAGAGTCTTATAAGATTATGAAGAAAGTTAGCTTATAGTTTTATAGATTAAAACTGTTATCTAAGTTATAGATATATAATATTTTTTATATCTCTTTACTTTATAAATATAAGAAATTCTTAGAAGAGAATTCTATGACTTATCACTCTGTTTATAAAGTATTAGAGAGTAAAAGAGAATATCAGATTAAAGAGATTATTAACTCAGAGAAGTAAGATTATAAGCTCTGATTCAAGATTCAGTGATAAGAGCATTCTGATAAGATGAATAAGTTCACTTAAGAATTATCTGAGTAGATAAGATATCTGTAGAAGCTGAGACATGACTTTTATACTGTAAATTCTGATAAGTTAGAATAATATAATCTTCACTAAGAATCTGATTATGATAAAGATATTAACACTGTTATTTATAAATTCTAGTCTATAAGATGATGAGTTTCTACTGAGATGAATAGTTCACAGTATATATAAAGAGAAGAAGAAATCATATTCTTATTAAAGTTAAAAAATAAAGAAAATAAAAACAGAACTGTGAACATAATTTAGAGATTAATAAAGAAAAAATAAAGAAAATTCATATTCACATTCTTAATATTCATAATATTCAACTTTCTCACAACTATTAATTCTTCTCTTTAAAGAAGTAGAGAGTATTATATTTGTGATACAGATAATTATTACATTTGATATGAAAGTTATCAGAAATGCATAGACTTTAGAGAAGATGAACATCAGAGTATATACAGTTATAGCAGAATCTTGAGAGCTGATTATCTGTGTATATAATCAGATATCTCTTATGAAGCTGTGTTCACTCTCTCAGTTATACTGAAGTATTCAGCCTGGAAATAATTAAGATGTAAAGAGAGAGTTTATCTACTCAGATTAACTCTTATCATGAATTCATGATATTTGTATTATCATAATTACTCAGATTTTACAGGTACTCAGAATCTCATCTCTCATTAATAATGAGATTACAGAAATGCACTGTAATGTGAGAACTGTTGATAGAGAATCTAGACATATTTACATATATCTGATTAGAGATTGTGTGAGTAGAGAGAGAGTGATTATAGGTCTGCAGAACTGTAGAGAATACTGACAGCACTGAGAGCTTTATAGAAACTGTTATCTAGAGTCTGTAAGAAATTACTTACAGAGAGACTTACAGCAAAGAGTGAGACTACACTGCTTAGAGTCAGAGACTGATCTAGAAGAGACATGGAATTAACTACTGATCTGAAGATTAAGTGTGATAATGAGACTGAAGAGAGTGAAAATACTGTTGTAAGTAATGATACTTCTGCTTTATCAGCCAGTAAAAAGTGATCAGAGAAGTCATGAGAATACTTATAAAAGGCTCAGTGATAATCAGACATTATTTACAAAGATATTGAAATTGAAAAATTTTTTATTCTTGAGAAGTTCTTGAATTAATATATAGATATTGTTAGAAATACTCTCTCTCTGT
>NW_003101680.1:3981619-4082270 GCF_000003855.2 Blastomyces gilchristii SLH14081 | reverse complement strand
ATGAATCGCTCTATGTTCCTGGGCTGGGAAGTTATTATCGCATGTATCTAATTGTCACTCCTTTGTATTTTCCTATGTTCTTGTTATCTTGGCGTGGTCTCAACACCTGTATTTCCTCCTGTATAACCAACACTTGACCTGTATTTAACATCACGCAAGGACTCATCATAAGCTCCGCTTGCATATGAGTATAATGGAAGAATAATAATAATAATAATAATAATAACAACTCTGGGCCAAATTGCCATACAAATTATAAGGTGAAGAGACCTAGTCATATGCATCAATCTTCTTGATTTTGAAAGATCTCTGATCTATAATTGTGAAGATATCTGAGAAGCAATCTCTGAAAAAACCCTGTTCATCTTTAATGTTTCAAAACATTAATGCCAAGTCTCACTCTCATATCACTCTTCTCAATCTGGCTCATCCTCAGTAGAAAAATACAAAAAGATACCACAGTAATAATTATCAAGTATATAATTAATAGACACTTCTGAAGTGCAATCTCTGCAGTCTGTCATCAGTGTATCTAGACTTCAATATAAAGTCTCACTCTTGTACTATCTCTCTTAATCTGGCTCATTCTCAATGAAATAATACAAAAAGATAGCTCAGTAACAGTATTCAGTATATAATCAGTGAATAATAAGTTAATAGTATATCAATAACTATAAAATCAGTATATCTCATGATCTGACTGAGTCTTTAATCTCTGCACAGTGAGATATATTAAATGTAGTTTTAATATCTTAATATTCAATAGATTCTGCAAGAGATTGAGAACAGCAATACTAGATTTCTATTAAATTTAAGAATTAACTCTATATTGATATAATCATTGATAAAGTCTTCTATTTTAAGATATAAATGACCAGTTCCTCTAGATTCTGCTGATAATATTTATATTATTATATAGAAACAGACTTATATTCTCTATAATATTAAGACTCTGAAGAGAGAAAGTTGTGTTAGAGAATATACAGTAGTATATATTATAGCAGTTTCTATCTCATTCTTCTGTAGTAGTTAATGTAAGAAAAAAAGTTCTTAGAAAAAGTTTTTTACTTCTCTTGAAAAAGTAAGATATTTTTCTCTGAATTTTATATAATATTCTTACAAAGAATTAAAAACAGAGCTGTTTTGTATTATAATTTCATATTCTTTTAAGTAAGAATTACTTTTTCAGTGACTGAAGAGCTTTTATTAATATTTAATTTCTTTTTATACTCTTTATTAACTGATTTGAGTTGTATACTTATTGTGTGAGAATAATTGAATGATTTAGAATAAAATTGAATAGTTTTAATCAATTTCTCTGTAAAAAATTGATTTATTTTTTATCAGTTTTTCTCTTAAAAACTGTCATATTATCTGATTTATTATTAATTGATATCATACTTTTTCTCACTGTATCTTAAGTAAGAGATTATAAAGATTTTATTAATTTATCTTAAAAATCAATTTTAGTTTATTAGATTCTCTTTAAAAATGTAATCTAGTTACTAAACTAGTGTGAAAAAAATCAGGTATTTTATATACAAAAGTCTTTTATTCTTCTTTTGAAACAGTCTGATCAACTTTTCAATTGAAAACAGACTTAGAAATCTCTTAATTGAAACAGTCTGATTAACTTTTCAAAAGAGTTCAATAAATATCTTAATTAAAACAGTCTGATCAACTTTTCATTGAGTGAGAATAATGAGTTTAAAAATATACTTACTTAATGTGAAAAAAGATGCTTTCTCAAATACTATTTCTGAGATTGAAATTCTGAAGAGAAGAAAGAAAGAAGAAATAGAGAAATAATAAGTTCTTGAAATACAGAAACTTGAAAAAGTAAGTAAGATTCTTGAAAAGCAGTATCTGAGTGAGATGAATGAAGAAGTTCTGTTAATTCTTCATACTCAGATTAGATAACTACAGAAGATGATCAAGATTAAACTTGAAATTTCAAACACAGTTTAAAAAATATTGAAAATTTCTAGTATAATCACTGACTCTTCATCTTACTCTTCTTTGTTTTTTTCTACTTCTTCTTCTTCTTTAAATCAGAAGAAAATATATGCTCAAGCAGCTGGATCTGCTGTCTCTAAATCTGCTATCTTAAAATCTGCTCAAAATTCTGAGAAAACTGAGAAGAATACTACTCATACTTCTATTCATACAAAAGTAAAAAAGAAAATGTAAAAAGAGAAAAGCTTTTAAATCTTCAGAAATAGAAGACTTATTCTCAAAGTCTCAAATCAGAATATTCTATAAAGAAACAAGTTAAACTCAAATCTTATTTTCAGAATCAGAAATGAAATTAATCAGCAGTTCTTTTCTCAGTTGATAACTGATATTGAAGTTGAAAAATTAGTTATAGCTTCAATTGAGTTATCATTCTTTGAAAACTCTATCATTCTGACTGCAATGTCTGAATTCAGTGCTGAATTTCTTATTCAGAATGAGAATCTCTGAAAGTTAGCAGTAGAATCTTTACTAAACACAATAATTCTATCTGAGAGAGATGAAAAGTGAGATGAATTCATTCTTTATAATATTTCAGTTGAAATTTTTGACTGTGAAGAAGAAATACTACTTCTTAAAAATGAATTGAAAGAATACAACTCTATTTAACTGAGAAAAGAGCCTGTATGACTAAATTCAATTAAGTTCAGATAAAGCAGGAGAAATGCCTCTGTTCTAGTATATATAAAAATACTTAAACAGTCAAAGATCTCTGAAGTAAGAGTAGTAGATTTGAAAATAAGAGTTCATGAATACAAAGACTCAAGAATGAATCTCAAAGCTTAAATACAGTATTTAAACTGTCAAAGATATGAACACTTTGCAATCTCATGTTTTAGAGACTTAAAATATACATTCTATATCAGAGATTATAAAACTAGTGAGTATAAATATGAAACATGCTTAAAAAGAGATGAAATGTATTAATACACTCTGCTTAAGTGCTCTAATTGCAAAGAAAAACATACATCTAGCTCAAAAGAATGTATATTTACTTCCAGAACTCAAAAGAACTGAAGAAAAGATGAAGCTCAAAGTCAATCTAGAACTGAAGAGAAGAGTCAAGTCAGTAAACTTATAACTGTAAGCTTAAAAAGAAGAAACTCTTAACTATCTAAATCTTCAAACTTCAATTCTTCAGCTAAATGTAAACAGAATTTGAATTCTTAAACTTCTGTTAAGATTAGAGAATTGAGAAATGACTCTGATAATAAACTAGATATAATGTAAGCAGTTGAGATTCCTACTTTTTAAAATAGTTATAATATACTATCTGATGATAGTGATTAGATTCTACTCTATCTCTACTCACTTTTAGTATAAATATATAATAAAAACAACAAAAAAAGTTTAAAAACTCTTCAAAAATCACATTTATTCAAAATAATATGAATAGAAACTCAAATTGTATTTATTCTTATCTTCAAATTATATTTAAATAAAAAGTTGATTTTATACTGCTTCAGAAACTGAATTTTAATACTGAGTAAAAATATATCATTTCTCATTCAAGCTACTACTACTTTCTGTCTCAAAAGTCTGAGATAACATCAAGAGTAGTGATCTATGAAAGAAAGAGATTAAGATATTAATTTAATCTAAGATTTAATATTATGTCTGACCCTGATATTCTGATGAGTGATATTATAGATAAAGAAAATGAGTTTAATACTATACAGCTTATAAATATCTATAATGAAAAGTTATTGAAGAAAAATAACAATATCTGAATAATTGATAGAGAATTTCTGAATATAACTTTATTAAGAAACTCTATAATTGCAGAAGATTTCAATACATATCATCTCTAATAAAATTCAGAATGTAAGAGAGCAGTAAGAGCTGATAATCTGATTGAATAAATCTTTGAGTATTCAATAGATTTGATTAATAAGTCTGATCAATAAACATTCTTTAGAAAAGACATGAAACAAAAATCTATTATAGATCTAATCTTCATATTATAAAATCTAATGAAAAAAAGACTTGTAAACTGATTTATTAATTCAAATGAGACATCAGAATCAGATCATGAGATTATTCAATTTAATATTGAACTGAGTGAAAAATAAATGAGTGAAAGTTCTCTTCTCTCTAATCAGTTTAACTTTGAAAAAGCTGATTGAAAAGTAGTTGAAAAAAGTATAAAACTGTTAAAATCTGAAAGACAGAGTGAGCTATATTGAAATTCTGATCAAGATATCTCAAATGAAATAATTGAGAATAGAGTGAAGCTCATTACATGTATTATTCTAACAAGTATTAGAGATAATATTTTAAAGTGAAAATCTTCTGAGTATTCAAAATCTTGATAAAATAAGAATATCTCATCTAAAAGAAAAGAATTAGCTACTGCTAGAAGAGAATGAAAGAATAATATAATATCTGATAAAGAGTTCAAAGCTGTTAGAAATGAATATTTTTCAGATATTAAAAGAGCTAAAACAGACTGCTGAAATAAGTTTCTTGAAGAAGCATAAGAAAAGAAAGTTTTTAAAGCTTTTAACTATACTAAAATAAGAAGTGTAGCAAAACTTCCAATCTTAGAATATGAGTTTCAGAATAAATCATATATAGTAAACTCTTTTAAGGAAAAATGTCAAGCTTTTATAAGAATTCTCTTTCAGAACTCATCAGATTCAGATTCATATTTAGAGAAAGAGAATATATTACTTCTTAACTACATTGAGAAAAATGACTGAAAATAACCTGATTTTACACAAGATGAATTAGAGTCAGCTATCTTCTCAAGTTCTATTAAAACTGCTGCAGAGTCTGATTCAATTAATTACTGAATTATTTAAAATACATATTCCTAGTTAAAGAATGAATATTTTGAGCTCTTTTTCAATCTCTTGAAAAATGAATATTATTCTGAATACTGGAGAGAAGTCACTGAAGTGATTCTTACAAAATCTAATAGAAAAACTTCAATTTCTAAGTTATATAGAGTAATATCTCTATTAAACTATCTAGAAAAGATTTTGAAAAAGATAATAACTACTCAACTATCTTTTATAAGCTCTATTAATAACTCTCTTTTATTCAGTGAATAAATGAGAGATAGAAAACAATGTTCTTTAATTAACACTGTTCTCTCAGTTGTTCATGATATTCAAATAGTAAAGTATGAAGATCTGATCTCAACTGCAGTTTTTATTGATATAAAAGAAGCATTTAATCATGTTTCAAAGTCAAAGTTAATTCAGACTTTGAAAATGTTAAAACTGTTACTTTCTCTAATAAAATGAGTTAACTGTTATATATCTAAAAGAATCATACAACTTTTCTTTGATTGAATGAAATGAGACAAGACTGAGATAAAAATAGAAGTATTATAAGAATCTTCAATCTCATTCATTTTATTTATAATATACACTGCATATCTATTCAAAGATAGAAATATAAAAATAGTGCAATTTTTGAGTTATATAGATAATATTGATCTAGTCTACAGCTCAAAAACTATTAAAGAAAATTTAAAAGTGACTGAAAAAGCTGTAAAGAAAATCTTTATCAGAGCAGATATCAATCAAATTCAATTTAATATGAATAAAACTGAGTTAATTTATTTCTTTTCTAGATTCAATGAGAAAGAACTATCTCTAACTCTTTTAAATAGAGAGATTAAACCCAGTTTAAATGTCAAATGATTGAGAGTATGATTAAACTCTAAGTTGAATTTTCAATATCATATTCAACAAAGAACTGTCAAAACAGAAAGAGTATTGAATAACAATATCAGACTATTAAATACAGAGAGAGATCTATTCTTTCAGGCTATGAGACAGTTATATATAGCCTGTATTATCTCAGTAACTGATTATGAAGTTCAAGTTTAATGAAATAATCAAGAAAACTTTACTGAACTCTTTCAAAGTCTGTAAAATAGAGCTTTGAGAAGAATTCTGAGAGCATTCAAATCATCTTCTATTAAAGTAATGGAAATTGAAGCTTCAATTCTTTCTTCTACTATTAGATTTGAAAAGATCTGTATGAACTATACTCTGAGAGTTATAAAGATGAGCTTAAATCATATAATCAGAGAAAGAGTTTCTTCTTCATTTTCATCAATTAACTCTGGAAATGAACTGAATTAAAATAGATTTCTTGATTAAAATGAAACTAATTCTTCAAAGATATATCTTCTCAACTGTACAGACTATACACACTGATTAAAAATCAATTTTCTTCTTTAAATATTGAAAAAGTTGATCATGAGAAGTTATCTCTCTGAAGAGAAAAGCTTGAATCTCTTCTAGACTTATAAATAAATGAACTATCTAAAGAGAAAGAATATGAACAGCATTTGAAGAGAATTTCTATAATCAATATAAAAGACTCTATTCTGATTTATTCAGATGACTCAAAAAATGAGAATTTAAATAGATTAGACACAGACATTGCTTATACTGAAGATAATATTAATTTTATCTCAGATTTCTGGAATTTAGACTGTCAATATAAAGTCTTTGACACTGAACTATTTATAATAGTGAAAGCTTTCAAACTTATTGAAATAAAATCTTATAAAAGAGAAAATAGTTTGAAAGAGATATGAATATTCTTTGATAGTTAAGCTGCTTTAAAAAGACTTAGAAATAGTCAGATTTATAATAATCAAATGAATCTTGAACTGATCTTAAACTTCATTTTGAAAATTCAAAAGAGAAGAACATTAAAGCTGATAATTCATCTACACTGAGTTTCTGCTCATATGAATATTCATGATAATGAATTGACTGATTCAGCTGTAAAAAAAGATTCAGAATTAAGCAGATCTATTCAAAAAATTATGTCCTGAGCTTTTATAAAGAGAAAAATAAAAGAATCTTATTTAAATAAGTAAAATGAAAGCTGACAGAAACAAAAGAAGAGTATACATTATTCAAGATTTGAAATAAAACCCAAGTGGAAATCTTGTTTAATTAAATGTAAAAAGAAAATATTCTCATCTATAATACAGCTGAAATTAGAATATAACTATTTTCAATCTTATATACAAAGATTTGATGATAGATTTGATTCAATAGAATGCTTATTCTGTAATACAAATGAGAATCCTGAGTATATTGTAATACACTGTGCATTATACAATAGTCTCAGAGTTAGATTGAAAGAGAAGTATAATCTAAATTAATTAAATATGAGATTCTTATTCTCAACTGAGACAGGAATTAAATACTTAATAGACTTTCTATCAGAAACTCAAGCAGCTACAAGAAAATGACTGCATTCAGAAATATCTGAATATGAGAAGGAGAAAATTGATCAGATATAGTCTGTTAAAATAGCTATATACTATCTTTTAATAATTTGTTTCATTACAGTCTCTCTTTATTTTACTTTACTTTTTTCTTTCTATTCTTTTCTATCTATCTATTTAATGTGTTCATCTTTAAGACTGTGTTCTCTTTTCTTTTGTCATGTTAAATGATTTCAAAGTATCAGAAGATGTTAAAATACTGTAATTTGTAAACAGTTTTTGTATTCTGAGCTGGAATTTTCTGATTTTGCATATCTGAAATTGGTGAATGTATAATAGTTAACTTTATAGATATAGGAAAAACCCTGAGAACTTTTAGTTCTCAGGTAGATGTCATAGTCTCTGACTGCATACATCTATAATTGAAGAATAATAATAATAATAATAGACAACGTGACAACTGTAAAGTTTGATTCTGATCTCAGATACGGTCACACGGTTAGTCTATATACATGTACATGGTGATGTATGTAGTGAAACTTCAGAGCGGAAGAATAGAGGTTTTTGTACATGGTAAAGCTTCAGAGTGAAAGAATAGAAATTCTGTAGATTTTCAGCTGAGAATCAGTGACTGAGAATCAGAGTGATAGAAATCTGTGAAGTGTAATAAAATAATCTATATAATTGATCAGACGCAGTCGGTCACATTAGTTCCTTCTCCCTTTCTTAATTATATATAGCTCTCATCAGTCAACAGCTGTGATCTCAGATAACATGAAACTCAGAGTTCAGGTCACATAATTGTAGCCTATCTATTTCCCAAGATATTATTAACTACAGCTGCAGAATCTCTTATCAAGAATATCTTTAATCTCTCATCTAAGTTTGTTATCTTCTTCTATAATTCCTGGCAGCTGTCAGTCAGAAGTCAGTTGAGAAGAGAATAGATCAGTAACAGTGCAGTGAAGTAAGCTTATATAAAAGACATCATGAATTTCTGATAATGTATCAAGACAGTAGTTATAACTGTCTAGAACTTCTATCACTTTATACTTTATATAATAATAATTCAGTATGTGAGATAAATGTGTGATCTGTATATTCTTAAGATTCAATCATATCAGTTCTTCTATCTTATATTACTCAGCAGAGTCTCAGTGAACACTGATTTAATCTTCTTAATTCTGTTTAGTGCACATCATAAAGGCTTCTGCTTAATTATGAGTGTCTTAGAGTTTCATTACTATATTATTAATGATCTGAATTAAACTGCAGAGATTTGATGTGAAATGTATAATCTCTAGAAGGTTCAGTACTTTTATATGATATCTGTGTATGTAGACTGGCCGCCGGGATCATGAATTTCACATTTGATTTCATTTGGTCTGGTCTCATACATTTCTTGGCGTGAATCCTGCTGGG
This sequence comes from Blastomyces gilchristii SLH14081, assembly GCF_000003855.2. NCBI lineage: Eukaryota > Fungi > Ascomycota > Eurotiomycetes > Onygenales > Ajellomycetaceae > Blastomyces > Blastomyces gilchristii. The sequence goes on along the minus strand of NW_003101680.1, from coordinate 4,073,629 downwards.
ACTAGCCATTAAAAAAACATGCAAAGTGACTATATATCAGATCTTAAAATGAAACCATGACTTGAAAAAAATGAGAAAGTGATTTCATTTGGTCTCATTTAGTCTTATTGTTAGCATAAAGTTACTATTTTTAGACATTTTAAGGTTTTTTTAAGACTATTTTTAATTTTTTAAAAAGTAATGCTTTTTGATAATGCTCAAATGAGATTTAAAGTCATTTAAAGCAATAAAAATAATTTAAATTGAGAAGTGGAAATCATGATCTCATTTGAAAAATGTGATAAGAGTAGACAGTAAGTCTCACTGAAACAGTATGAGACTACTATCTAATGTTAAAACTGTGTAATAAGATCAGTCGAATTGATAATGAGACTATCAAAAAATCTGGTTCTGGTTCCAGACACGGTCACACGGTCAGTCTATGTGTATGAGAAAGAATGAGCTTACATCTGTTGAAATAACATCTCAGTCATTAATAGTTACTTCAGTGTGTAGAAGAAGATTATATCAATTATCTGATCAGTAATTACAGAATTTATAAAGATAATTTTTTACAGTCTGAATTATCTGTTCTGATGTATTATCAGTCTCAGAGTGATAGACAGTTGATAAATAATGTATAATCTTGAGAACTTGACAGATTCTTGTTCAGAGAGTACTCATGAATTAATGACTCTGATTTAATACTATAGATCTTGGCAATTCATACATTTAATAGAATAAGCATCTTAGAAAAGCTTTAATAACTTGTTCAGTATTTATCTTATTACAAGATTTCAATATTATATTCTTACTCAATTGATTCATGATGATCAGAATGTTTCTACAATTCTTACTCTCAGAAACATTAACAGTGAAGTTAATTATCAAATCTCATCAGATTCTATTAGAAATATTGAGTGATTTCAGCAGGTCTTTTCTACTATTCTTTTATAAGATAATGAAGAAACTGTGTCGGGCTGCGCCCGATCAACCATATAGATTATTCTGTTACGCTCCACAGATCCCAACCGCTCCATTCTTGAACACATATGCTTCAATTCGCGGTCATTCTCAATCGCTGATCTTCGGCCGCCACGAACGCGTACACTCTGATTCTCAGCCATTCTCAATCGCTGATCCTCAGTCACTATGAACATATATAGATTCTTCCACCCTGAAGCTTCACTGCATACATCACCACATATGTGTATAAATATTCACTTCAATCACTGATTCTCACATTTTCTCTTTCTTTTTCTTCTCTAACATTTTTATCTTTGTTATATAAGACCTATCAATATAATACGGATCTATTCAGTGTAGACCTCTTATACTATAAAAATGTTCATTGTCTTCTTATTAGAAAATGATTATTCACATATTATCTTCTCATCAGAAACAATTATTCATTGAGAGATATCTGAACATGTAACAACATGTAAGAAAGAGAAACACAGTTAAGTGAACACTGAGTTCTCAGATAGAGACTTGCTCATCAGTTACTCTGACCCTGCAATAAGATCTTATAAAGAGAATATCAGTGAAAGACTGAAGAGTTCTGACACTCAGATGTATAAGATATTCATACAATTACACTTCTTCAGATTTCATAGATATCATATATCTGATAAAATGATATAATCATGTCTAACAATAATATAGAAGAACTCTCAAGTATGAGTATAGAGATGATATCACAGTGACTCTGAGTAATGTTGAAATTACAACAGCAATAGATAGCAGACATGCATGCAACTTAATAACTTCAATATGAAGAGATTTAACAATTAACTCATGTGATTTCAACATCTACAGAATTAAATATAAAAGTACTGAAAGAATGCTTAGATGCTTCTGCATATTTTAATACTTCTAATCTCACTCTCTACTTATCATGAAGAATGAAAATGCTCACGAAACTGAGTGTAGATGAAGATGTCATTGATTTATTAATCAATCAAGATTGATATATCAATGAATAATTGAAGAATTATGTGAAACAGAAATTTCATTCATGAATGAAAGCATATGAATCAGCATTGTGAACATCTGATAATATCATGAAACATCTTGATATTCTGTTTCAAGACACTATCATGCAATAGAAAGCATTAGATTGATTACAGAGTATCTGACAGAGAAACACTTCTCTTACAACATTCATCCCTGACTTCAATATCAAGATTCTAGAAGCAGATGATTAATCTTGAGAGGATTGAATAAAGATTAGCATGCTTAAGAAGACATTGACTTTCAAACTCTTACAGGCCCTTGTAAGTGTAGACAAAGATCAGACTTATGAAGGCTTCTACACACAGCTCTGAATATTGAATGACTGTCATATCAAGCTCAAGAGTATACAGAACAGTGACAGAAGATGTTACATCTCAGTGACTTATACACTCATACTGAAGAACAGCAATGACACAGATGTCATGAACTGAATAGATTCAAATGTCTGTGCATAAGCAAGAGTCTTCACTGTCTGAACAGGCTTCTGAGTTCCTGAGATCACTTCTGAAGAAGTTGCTGATTAACATCAATGTAAAGTATGCATTAACTGTAATTAATTAGAACACATTGCTTTCAACTGCTGATCAATCTATGTGTCTTCTCATTTGAAGAATGAATCAGTGTCTGTCCACATTAATCACATTGCAGTGAAGAAAGATTCAGAAGATAACTATGAGAATGTCTCAATAAAACAGAGAAAAGATTAGCTTCTGTTCAAATTTGCAAACAGAAGCTTGAAGAGGTCAGATGACAATAATTTGAAGAGAAAATGACAATGAATGTGATTCTTGTATCTACTGTAGTTAATAACATGTATAATATGAAAGCCATGGTAGACAGCAGTCTATGTCACTATGCAATGATAAAATCTTCAGTTATAAGACATCATAATCTCCAGTGTATCCTCTTATCAAAACCCTGACTCCTCATAGAATTTGATGATTTAAAAGACATTTGTACCTGTTACATGATGAAGCTGACCATAGATATGAGAGGACATCAATATGAAGATGCCTATGCATATGAAGTTGATAATCTTAATTACAATCTTATATTAGAACTTATCTGACTATCTGAACAAGGCATCTTGTTGAACACTTAAAACAGAAGCTTGATATTCTCTAACAATGATAGAATTCATGAAGATGACATTCACAAGATCATAGATCTGACACAAATCTCTGTCAATATGTACAAAATGCTCTGAAAAAGAAGTCACTGATAGAAGAATTATATGACAATCTAGTTCATCAGTCTGACTGATATCAAAAAGACTCTAGAAAAGTTATTCCATGTTACAATAACAGATTCTTGTATGAAACTTTCTCAATAATATTATAAATATCTAGATGTCTTCTGATAAGATAATATTACAAATATATCTTTCTTACAAGATTCTAAAGTGAATCACAGTATCAAGTTAGAGAAGAAGAATGATAAGAATTCTGAACCATCATGAGGCTCTCTTTATAACATGTCTCAAGATGAACTTCTTCTCCTTCAAAAGACACTTAATAATCTGTTAAATAAAGAATTCATATGTGTTAGCAACTCTTTCACTGCAGCTCCTATTCTCTTTGCAAAGAAACCAGATGAAGAACTTCAGTTCTGTGTGAATTATTGAGAATTGAACGGATTAACAAAGAAAGACTGTTATTCTTTATCTCTTATCAATGAAACTCTAGCTCACATTGAACAAGCTCAATGATTTACAAAGTTAGATGTCATTATTACATTTCATAAGATCTGTATTACTGAAGAAGATGAGTAGCTTACAGCATTCTGAATATGATATAATCTCTTTGAATGAGTAGTCACACTCTTTGAACTGATCAATGCTCTCAGTATATTTCAGAAGTATATTAACTTAGCACTCTGAGACTTTCTTGATAAATTTATATCTGCTTATCTAGATAACATTCTCATCTTCACTGATGAATTCAGAAAGAAATATCAAGAGTATGTGTAAAGAGTATTACAATGACTATGAGAAGTGAGACTATCAATTGATATTGACAAGTGTGATTTTGAAGTCAAGAGTACTAAGTACTTAGATTTCATCATAGAAGCTGGCAAGGAAATCTGAATAAATTCTGAGAAGGTCTCTGCTATTCTTGAATGAGAGGCTTCATACACTGTGAAAGATGTATGAAGCTTCATCAGATTTGCTAACTTCTATTAATGATTTATATAAAACTTCTCAGATATTGTAAGATCACTTACAGAACTCACTAAGAAAGACTCAGTATTTCAATAATCAGCAGATACTGAAGCTGCATTTATACAGATAAAGAAGATATTCATTAATACCTCTCTACTGATAACATTCAATTCTGATTATATGACAGTTATTAAAGCTGATTCCTCTGACTATATAACAGAAGAAGTCATATTGTAATATGATAATAAAGATGTTCTATAACTATGTATCTTCATATCTAAGAAACTGAGTCTCACTGAATGTAATTATAAGATCTATGATAAGAAACTTCTCACAATTATACACTGTTTAGAAGAATGAGACTCTGAACTCTGAAGTATCTCTGAATTCAAGATAGTCACAGATCATAAGAATCTTAAATACTTTATAACTATCTATAAACTTATTAAATGACAGATGTGATGATCTGAATTTCTAAGCCACTTTTATTTTACAATACACTACCACTCTAGCAGTCAGAACTTGATGACAGACACTCTCTTATGATGAGAACAAGATATGCTGTTCAATGTGATAGATATGTACTGAATGAATTAAGAACATCAGCTCTTAGATCTGAAGTTATTGATTGATTAAGATAGAACAACTCATAACACTATACATACTTCTCTGATTAGAACATCTTCTCTTCAAACTGATACTAATATTGATATCTTCACTTTCTCTACACTGAATGAACTGTGACATACAGCAGCTCAGACTGATGAACTTCTTCAGACTCTTATTAAAGCAGTACATCAAGAAGTACTCTAATTTCTCTCAGAACTATATATAAGAACTGATATCTCAGAATGTTCAATTGATGATAATAACACTCTATGATTCTGTGAATGATGCTGAGTCTCTTACTCTAAACTCTTACACACTTGAATAATGCAAGAGATGTATAATTTGTGTATAATCAGTTATTCAGACTATAAACAACTGTATAGAATAATCTTCTAAGAGTTCTACTAGTCTGAGATATTAAACAGTAGTAGACACTTTGTCTGAAACTGTAATCACTCTTCTTCTATTATCTTATAAAAGAACTGTAGAAAAGATCTATTGAAATCACTCAATATCTCTGATAGAATCTGATAAGATATAGTAATTAACTTTACTATCAATCTATCTGAGAGTAAGAGTTATAGAAACATTCTGATCATTGTGAATTAATTAAGCAAAGATATAATATTGAACTCTTATAATAAGATGAATACTAAATAAGTTGCTGAAGCTTTTCTACAGAACTTATTTAATCAGATATATAAATTACTGAGATCTATAGTATCAGATCAGAGCTGTTAATTTATAAGCACTCTCTGAATAAGAATCTGTCAAATTCTCAAGATTATATACTATCTATCAACTGTCTATTACTCTGAGACTGATGATGCATTAGAACAGATAATTCAGACTGTGAAGAATTATCTTTATAAGTTCTGTAATTACTTATAAGATAATTGATATAATCTTCTTCTACATGCAGAGATCACTATCAATAATTAAGATGCTATTTCAACAGATATAAGCCTGTTCTTTCTTATACATAGTTATCATATAAAGATGTTAGATCTTCTAGAGATTACACAGTTCACACTGAATCTCTGCAGTCTGATTCAGATCACTGATAATATAGTAATGAAACTCTGAGACACTTATGACTGAGCAGAAGTCTTTATAACAGCTGTGAAACAAGATTAAGAGAATCAAATTAATGTTCACTGAGACTTCACTGAGCAGTATAAGATAGAAGACTTAGTGTAATTGAATCTTAAGAATATACAGATTACATATTCATCTTATACACTAGATTATCACTATACTAAGTATAAAGTGATAGAAGTTCTAGATAGTCATAACTACTGTCTTGATATATTATCAGAAATTCATGATATCTTTCACACAAGCTTACTCTGCTATACTGTCACTGACTCATTCTCTTCTCAACTGACTTCTGACTAACAGCTGTCAGACATTATAGAAGAAGATAATAAGCTTGAGTGAGAGATTGAGAATATTCTTGATAAGAGATTCTGTGACTGTGACTAATAATATCTCATGAAATGAATCAGCTATAATTAATTAATCTGAACTCTGAGTTCCATATTATCTGAAACAGTGACTCTTGACTGATGAGAACTGCTTCTGAAAGAAGGGGGCTAATGTGACGGGCTGCGCCTGATCAATTATATAGACTATTTCATTACACTTCACAGATCTCAATCACTTCATTCTTGAACATGTACACTCTGATTCACAGCCATTCTTGATCACTGATCTTCGGCCGCCACAAACGCGTACACTCTGATTCTCAGTCATTCTCAATTGCCAATCCTCAGCCATCACGAACATGTATAGATTCTTCCGCCCTGAAGCTCCATCACATACATTACCACATACATGTATAAATATTCACTTCAATCACTGATTCTTATACTTTCTCTTTCTTTTCCTTCTCTAACATTTTTATCTTTGTTATATAAGACCTATCAATATAATACTGATCTATTCGGCGTATGCCTCTTACAGAAACAATGATTACAGTTTTAAACATTTGAGATAAAGAAGAAGAGATATAGAGTTCTAGAACTCGAACTACAACTGAAAAAACTCTGTTAACAGAGATTCTCTATATATTAATTATAGAATGTCAACAATTATTCTGTCACTATCTCAACAGTCTGTACAGTCACATGAAATTCTAATCTCAGTGAAATGTTTAAATTCAATCTTTATAAATCAGATAGCTGTGTTGACAAGATAATCTCTCAATTTAAGAAAGATGTCAAGAATGCTGTGAGATTAAACAGTCTAACTGACATATTCAATTACATCACATGAAGCATCTTCATGAAATCAAAACTGATTAATATACAGTGTTAATATATAATAGAGAAATAACAGATTCAGAACTCTCTACAAAGAGATGATGAATAAGCATTATTCTGAGATATCGGAAATCAGTGACTCTACACATTTATCTCAAACTCATTAAGTGCAAGTGTCAGATCACATTTCTTCAAGTATGATGAAAATCAGATTGCTTATACTCTCTGAAATGCAATTGAACAGAAATACTCTATCTTAAAAACACAGTTATGCTGTGAGACAGTTCTGAAATTCATATTACTTAATAATACACAGATCATCAATCTACACACATTCTTTAATAAGTTTCAGACTGTTATTATAAAATTGAAGATGATGAATACTTCTCTCTCAGATATGTGAATATTTAATATCTTCTACTCAGTTCTATTCAACATTGAAGAGAGTATATTTAAAAGAAGATAGAGAAGATACAGAATTTCAAATTCACAGCTGTTCTATTGAATATTGATCTTCTCATAAAGAAGATCTGCTTGTGACTAGATTCTCCAAAGATAAAAAGAATCTACAGAATACAGATTCTGTAGTTAATACAGCTATAACAGCTATAACAGCTACAATGATTACTATATCTATCAATTCTAACAACAACAATACATCAAATTTAGCCTGTGAAGATCATACTGAACATGATTGTAATAGTACTCAAGAGAGCTTCTGAAATCATCAGAGATCAGGCAATTCATCTACATGTTCTGAATGTGAGAGATCTCACTTCGATATCTGTTAATTAACTAATTCAGACAGTGCTCTGAATAATTGAAGAATCTACAATGCTGCAAGAATAAAGAAATTCAAAGAAAAGAAGAAAAAGAACAATAGTAAGAGTAGAACTCAACTATTTATTACAGATAATTCAGAGACCTTTCAGATGACAAATCTCACAGAGGTTATCAATGTATCAGTCTGTTTTATAGAATCTCACAAGAATTCTCTCACTATATAGAATAGTGACGCCGGATGCTATATTATAAGTGATAGATCATGATTTTCAGAGCTTATAGCAATTAATAATTCAACAGTTTAAGTGACTAACAAGATTATTCTGAAGATTCAGAGTGTCAGTACTGCATTCATCTCAGTGAGTGAAAGATTGATAGCATTCAATCATGTATACCATGTGTTAGAACTATTCACAAATCTAATCTTCACTGAACTTATAAAGTATCAGAGCTATATTTACTGTGATATATCAGTTAATACTGAAAACTACTTTGAGTTTCTGTTATCTATCAACAGTGATATCTTCTATATTAATTTATCTCATAATAATATTTATATTCTATCTGACAGCTTACTGACATTTCATGATATAATGAACAATCTGATGTATGAATAGACTGACCGTGTGACCGTGTCTAAGACCAGAACTAGATTTTTTGATAGTCTTATTATCAATTCAACTGATCTCATGACACGGTTTTAACATTAAATAGTAGTCTCATACTGTTTCAGTGAGACTTACTGTCTACTCTTATCACATTTTTCAAATGAGATCATGATTTTCACTTCTCAATTTAAATTATTTTTATTGCTTTAAATGACTTTAAATCTCATTTGAGTGTTACCAAAAAGCATTACTTTTTAAAAAATTAAAAATAGTCTAAAAAAAACATTAAAATGTCTAAAAATAGTAACTTTATGTCAAGAATGAGACTAAATGAGATTAAATGAGATTACTTTCTCATTTTTTTCAAGTCATGATTTCATTTTAAGATCTGATATATAGTCACTTTGCATGTTTTTTTAATGACTAGTTTCAGCAGGATTCATGCCAAGAAATGTATGAGATCAGACTAAATAAGATCAAATGTGAAATTCATGATTTCGGCGGCTAGTCTATGTATGAAGCAGTGATGTATATAACTGTTCTGAAATTAAAGACAATCTCAATAGATTACAATTCAAATACCAGGTCTTTGAGATCTTTCAGTCATGAGAAGGTTGAACAGTTAATCAACTCTAAGAATTCAGATACTAATTTCTTTATTATCTTATTTTTATCTTAATTATCTGCAGTTCTTCTGAAGCAGCTTTCAATAGATGAGTGACATTGTCAACTTAATCATATCAGTGAAAATAGTATATTGAAAATGATCAGAGACTCATGATTTGATATTATTATTATCAGCTTAAAAAAATTATCATTCTGTGTTATATATATTAAGACTAAACAGAAACATGCATTCTACAAGAATTTCACATCACATCATGCTACCTGCAAGGCCTTGAAGATTTGAGTGAATATATTCAGTGATAATAAGACTCTTGAGACTGAAAATAATATATCATCTTATGCTGACAAGAAGCTTGTAATAGTGATAACAGATGATGCCATCTGAATGAGATGAATATTTCTATTAAAATGTAAGAATGAGATGTTGAGATATCTACAGATCTTCAATCAATTCATCAAGAATCTGCTGAGTTGTGACATTGTGATTATTTACTCAGATTATGAAGAATTAAATTCAAATGCAGTCACAGTATATATACTCAGTGAAGAAATAAAATGAAAGTCAACTCTCTCTCATACTTCACAGCAAGATGAAGTATTTGAATAATTAATTGATTTAATCATTGAGAAGTTCTGATTACTATTAGTAGATTCTTTCACTTCTGAAAAGATGTGAAGTGAGGCAGTTATTACAGTTACAGAGCTGCTTAACCTTATGTCAATCTCAGCAATATTGTATGAGAGCTCTGAAAATACAAAGCTGATTACACTGTATGAGATCTGGCTTGAAGCTCTATCTTCTGCACACAGCATTCACTGATGAAGTTGCAAAGTATTCTTAAAGATAGTCTTCAAACTCATTAATAAGATAGCTTTCTGTTTCAAAGAGTTGATTTTTGTAAGATATGATGATTTTATCAATTATAGATTGATGAACTTCTCCAACAGATGTTTATACATATTAAAAGACATCATCTTTCAGAAGAATCTTCATGTTGTCAATTTATTAATACTGATAATGCACAATCTGAAGATTCTACTCAATGCAGTCTGTAAAGCAGCTGTAGTGATTTCTTCAGTAATATCAGATCTACTCACTGCAATGATTTCTGCAATAATTTCTACAGTGACTGCTGATTATTATTATTATTATTATTCTTCAATTATAGATGTATGCAGTCAGAGACTATGACATCTACCTGAGAACTTTAGTTCTCAGGGTTTTTTCTATGTCTGTAAAGTTAACTATTATACATTCATCAATTTCAGATATGCAAAATCAGAAAATTCCAGCCCAGAATACAAAAACTGTTTACAAATTGCAGTGTTTTAACATCTTTTGATACTTTGAAACCATTTGACAATATCATGACAAAAGAAAAGAGAAAAAGAACACAGTCTCAAAGATAGACACATTAAATAGATAGATAGAAAGAAATTGAAAGGAAAAGATAAAGAAAAAGATAAAGTAAAGAGAGACTATAACAAAACAAATTATTAAAAGAGAGTGTATAGCTGTTTTACCAGACTATATCTGATTGATTTCCTTCTCTTCATATTCAGATAATTCTGAATTTAGCCATTTTCTTGTAGCTGCTTGAGTTTCTGATAGAAAGTCTATTAAGTATTTAATTCCTGTCTCAGTTGAGAATAAGAATCTCATATTTAATTGATTTAGATCATACTTCTCTTTCAATCTGGCTCTGAGACTATTGTATAATGCACAGTGCATTACAATATGCTCAGGATTCTTATTTGTATTGCAGAATGAGCATTCTATTGAGTCAAATCTATCATCAAATCTTTGTATATAAGATTTGAAATAGCCATGTCCTAGTTTCAGCTGTATTATAGATGAGAATATTTTCTTTTTACATTTAATTGAACAAGATTTCCACTTGGGTTTTGTTTCAAATCTTGAATAATGTATACTCTTCTTTTGTTTCTGCCAGCTTTCATTCCACTTGTCTAAACAAGATTCTTTTATTTTTCTCTTTATAAAAGACCAGGACACAATTTTTTGAATAGATCTGCTTAATTCTGCACCCTTTTTTGCAGCTGAATCAGCCAATTCATTGCCATGAATATTCATATGAGCAGGAACCCAGTGCAGATGAATTATCAGCTTTGATGTTCTTCTCTTTTGAATTTTCAAAACAGAGTTTAAGATCAGTTCAAGATTCATTTGACCATTATGAATCTGAGTATTTCTAAGTCTTTTTAAAGCAGCTTGAAGTGACTGCTGATTCATCAACTGATAATCTGTTCATTGATGAGAAAATTCAACCTGAGTGTTCATTATTTCTCATACTCACTAATAATTAGTGAATTGACTATGAAATCTCTGTGAGAATACCTATCTTTTTAATACAGGATACACTGAACTTCTCAGAACTCACAGTTGCATCTGATAACTCTTTGACATTTATAAGAAATATCACTATAGTGAGAGAATCTACAGTAAGGAAATCTACAGTGAGAGAATCTTCAGTGAGAAATAGTCTTAAAGATCTATCTATCAATTCTGAGATTGCTGCACTTTCAATTCTGAAAAACCTCACACATGTCAAAGCTTTCATAGAATCAAAATATTTTTACATGACCTGTGTCAAAGAGATCAACTGTTTAAAACAGATTGAGATCTGACAACTGATTGAGAGAACACTACAAATGAGTGTTCTCTGTGATCAATGAGTATTTGATAAAAAGTTCAATAATATAAGTGAGATTATTCACTATAAGACCTGCTGAGTTGTCTATGAAAATTATTAACAGAAGAGAGTCAATTACTCAAGAATCTTTGCATCTGTTCTCTCTTCATTCATCTCTTGAGCTCTCATGACAATCTCAGCATTCTGAGAATGATATGTCCTGCAGATTGATATGATGACTGCTTTTTTAAACACTCAACTATCTGCTGATGAATGAATATATATGATTAACTCACAGAATTATGTGAAGACTGTGATGATATTGTATGTGAGTTGATATAGAGACTCTACAGTCTTAAGCAAGCAGCACTCTTATAATATAAGAAGCTGTGAAAAATGCTATTACACTCAGGCTTTTATGTCAGTTTCTATAATACTGAACTATTTATTTATGATAAAAGACAGGTCTATATAATTATCTATATAAATGATGTTTATCTCTACAGCTTGAAAATTAATGATCTGAACTGAGTCAAAGCTGAAATCACTGCTAATTATAAGATCAAGAATGTAGAGAATTTCAACTACTATCTAAAAATACAGATTGATAGAGATTCAACTTCATTAACAATGTTTTAATTTCTCTTTGTAAGAAATCTTCTGAAGAAGTTCTTAATAAATGACTATCATTCTATATTTACTTTTATGAAGAAGAATATTGATTTTATAAATAATGATGAGAAACTGATTGCATATATAGTAGAATTTATTCTACAGTTCTATCAATTCAGTATTGAATTCCTGCAATATCTGACAATCAATACACATCTCCATGAAAGCTTTACTGCAGAATTTCTTAGATAATTCAGCTTCTGACCTACATCAAAGAACTGAGCTGTATTCAAATATACACTTCAATATCTACAAAGTTCAATCAATGAGAAAATAATCTATTACAGAGATGCCGATATTGAATCTGTGATATATACAGATGCTGATTGAGCTGGTAGAGATTCAGAATCTTGTTCAATCATCAGTTATATTATCTATATAACAGGTGGTCTCATTGCATGATAGAGCTGTCAGTAAACTGAGGTCTTCAAATCATTAACAGAGACTTAGTATATTGCACTCTTCAAGGCTGTAAATAAGCTGATCTATCTCCGCGAGCTTCTAGAAGACACTGAATTTGTCTCATTCTATCTCAACAATTTGAATGCTGATGATCACCTCATTTTTATTATAGTTAATGATCTGACTTATAAAATTCATGTCAATAATAAGTCTGTTATAGAGCTATTCTCTTCTGAAGCAATTTCACACTGCTCAAAGTATATAAAGGTTCATTTTCACATTCTTCAGAATCTTATCTGTAAGAATAAGATATCTATCTGATATATTTCATCTGCTGAGAATGCAGCAGATGAGCTTACTAAACCACTTGAAATGATGAAATATATGTATTGAAAGAAGAATATTAAGATGAAGAAGATTAGAGATATAGAGAGATAAAAAATAATATATCTTATAACTGAATGTTTATTACTATATATTTTTCAGTCATTGTTTATATCTGTACTTGATTTGAAGGTGAATTTTATATATAGCATTGTGTATAGTTACTCTGATAAGTGAGAATATCAGGTCATGTGATCTGGCTTACTAATTCTTTCATCATATAACTTTTTACAAGGTAGTAATTTTTCAATCAGACAAGCTTTACACCTTTCATAGTATATATATAAAAAATAACTGAAAAATATATAGTAATAAAAAATCAGTTATAAGATTTATTATTTTTTATTTCTCTATTTCTTCATCTTAATATTCTTCTTTCAACATGTATATTGCATTGTTTTAAGAAGACTGACTAACAGAAGTATAAATTTCACATTTAATTTTATTTAATCTAATATTATACATTTCTTAGTATAAGTCTCATCAGAACTAAGTATTAAAAAAATCTGAAAATGAATCATTCCTTTCAGAAATAATGTGAAAAATAACTAGATTTAATTCAAAAACAGTGAAATGAGAGTAATTTCTGTAAGAAATTCCGTATCTCACGGATTCTTTATATCTCTTATGTAATTAACATAGAGTTAGTGACTAGACTGGTCACTGAAACTATGAATTTCATGTTTAGTCTCATTTGATCTGATCTCATATATTTCTTGGCATGAATTCCGCTGGGACTAATCACTAAAAAAACACGCAAAGTAACTATATATCAAATCTCAACATGGGATCATAACTTAGAAAAAATAAGAAAGTGATTTCATTTTATTTTATTTAGTTTTATTATTAGTATAAAGTTACTATTTTTAGACATTTTAAGGTTTTTTTTAGCCTATTTTTAATTTTTTAAAAAGTAACACTTTTTAATAACACTTCAATAAGATTTAAAGTCATTTAAAGCAATAAAAATAATATAAATTGAGAAGTGAAAATCATGATTTTATTTGAAAAATATAATAAGAGTAGACAGTAAGTCTCACTGAGACAGTATGAGACTACTATATAATCTTAAAACTGTGTAATGAGATTAGTTAAATTGATAATGAAACTATCAAATATTCTAGTTCTGATCTCAGACACAGTCACGTGATCAGTCTATTAGTAACTCTTGACTACACATTATTATTATTATTATTATTCTTCAATTATAGATGTATGCAGTCAGAGACTATGACATCTATCTGAGAATCTTTAATTCTCAGGGTTTTTTCTATATCTATAGAGGCAACTATTATACATTTATCAATTTCAGATATGTAAAATCAGAAAATTCCAGCTCAGAATATAAAAGCTGTTTACAAATTACAGTATTTCAACATCTTCTGATACTTTGAAATCATTTGAAAATATCATGACAAAGAAAAACAGAATATAGTCTTAAAGATAGACACATTAAATAGATATATAGAAAAGAACAGAAAGAAACAAGTACAGTAAAGAGAGACTATAACAAAATAAAATTATTGAAAGATAGTGTATAGCTGTTTTAACAGACTATATCTAATCAATTTCTGCCTCTTCATATTCAGATACTTCTGAATTCAGTTATTTTCTTATAGCTGCTTGAGTTTCTGATAGAAAGTCTATTAAGTATTTAATTCCTGTCTCAGTTGAGAATAAGAATCTTATATTTAATTAATTTAAATCATACTTCTTCTTTAATCTGACTCTGAGACTATTGTATAATTTACAATGTATTACAATATACTCAGGATTTACATTTGCATTGCAGAATGAGTACTCTGTTGAATCAAATTCATCATTAAATCTTTGTATATAGAATTTGAAATAACTATGTTCTAGTTTCAGCTGAATTATAGATGAGAATATTTTCTTTTTACATTTAATTAAACAAGACTTTCACTTTGATTTTATCTCAAATCTTGAATAATGTATACTCTTCTTTTGTTTCTGTCAGCTTTCATTTCACTTATTTAAACAAGATTCTTTCATCTTTCTCTTTATAAAAGATCAGGACACTGTTTTTTAAATAGATCTGCTTAATTCTGAACTCTTTTTTACAGCTGAATCAGCCAATTCATTGTCATGAATATTCATATAAGTAGGAACTCAATGCAGATGAATTATCAGTTTTAATGTTCTTTTCTTTTGAATTTTCAAAACAGAGTGTAAAATCAGTTCAAGATTCATTTAATTATTATGAATCTGACTATTTCTAAGTCTTTTTAAAGCAGCTTGACTATTAGAGAATATTCATATCTCTTTTAAACTATTTTCTCTTTTATAAGATTTTATTTCAATGAGTTTGAAAGCTTTCACTATTATAAATAGTTCAGCATCAAAGACTTCAGATTCACAGTTCAAATTTCAGAAATTTGAGATAAAATTAATATTATCTTCAGTATAAGCAATGTCTGTGCCTAATCTATTCAAATTCTTATTTTTTGAGTCATCTGAGTAAATCAGAATAGAGTCTTTTATATTGATTGTAGAGATCTTCTTCAAATACTGTTCATATTCTCTCTCTTTAGATAGTTCACTTATTTGTAAGTCTATGAGAGATTTCAGCTTTTCTCTTCAGAGAGATATCTTCTCATGATCACTTTTTTCAACATTTAATAAAGAAAATTGATTTTTAATAGGTGAATATAGTCTATACATTTGAGAGAGCATTTTCTTTAAAGTATTATTCTCATTTCAATCAAGAAATCTATTCTAATTCAGTTCATTTACTGAGTTAACTGATGAAAATGAAGAAGAGACTCTTTCTCTGATTGTATGATTTGAGCTTATCTTCATAACTCTCAGAGCATAGTTTATACAGGTCTTTTCAAATTGAATAGCAGGAGATGAAATTGAAGCTTTAATTTTCATTGCTTTAATAGAAGATGATTTGAATGCTCTCAGAATTCTTCTCAAAACTCTCTTTTATAGACTTTGAAAGAGTTCAGTGAAATTATCTTAATTATTTCATCAAACTTGAACTTCATAATCAGCTACTCAGTTAATACAGACTATGTATAACTGTCTTGTAGTCTGAAAGAATAGATCTCTCTCAGTATTTGATAGTCTGATTATACTATTCAGCAGTCTCTCTGCCTTGATGATTCTTTGTTGAATATGATATTGAAAATTCAACTTAGAGTTTAATCATACTTCTAGTCATTTAACATTCAAACTGGGTTTAATCTCTTTATTCAAAAGAGTTAGACTTAGTTCTTTCTCATTAAATCTAGAAAAAAAGTGAATTAACTCAGTTTTATTCATATTAAATTGAATTAGATTGATATCTGCTCTAATAAAGATTTTCTTTACTGCTTTCTCAATTACTTCTAAATTCTCTTTGATTGTCTTTAAACTGTAGAGTAGATCAATATCATCTATATAACTTAAAGATCTCACTATTTTCATCTCTCTATTCTTGAATAGATATGCAGTGTATATTGCAAATAAAATAGATAGGATTAAAGATTCTTATGATGCTTCTATTTTTATCTGAGTTTTATCTTGTTTTCTTCCATCAAAGAATAGTTATTTAATTCTTTCAGATATAAAATAATTAACGCATTTTATTAGAGAAAGTGACAGTTTTAACATCTTCAAGGTTTGAATCCTCTTAGACTTTGAAACATAATCAAATTTATCTTTTATATTAATAAAAACTGCAGTTGAGACCAGATCTTCATACTTTATTACTTAAATATCATGAATAACTGAGAGAACAGTGTCAATTGCAGAACATTGTTTTCTATCTCTCATTTATTTATTAAATAGAAGAGAATCACTAATAGAGCTTATAAAAGATAATCTAGTAGCTATTATCTTTTCTAGAATTTTTTTTAAACAGTTCAACAGAGATATTACTCTATATAACTTATAAATTGAAGATTTTCTATTAGATTTTACAAGAATTACTTCAGTAGATTCTCTTCAGTATTCAGAATAATAACCATTTTTTAAGAGATTAAAAAAGAGCTTAAAATATTCATTCTTCAAGTAGGAATATATGTCTTGAATAATCAAGTGATTAATTGAATCAGGCTCTGCAGCAGTTTTAATTGAACTTGAGAATATTGCTAACTCTAGTTCATCACATGTAAGCTCAAGCCATTCCCAGTTATTTATATCAATATATTCATTAAATGACATATTCTTCTCTTCTAAATGTGATGAGTTTTGAAAGAGAATTCTTATAAAAGCTTGATATTTTTTCTCAAAAGAGTTTACTGTATACAATTCATTCTGAAATTCATATTCTAAGATTGAAAGCTTTGCTTCACTTCTTGTTTTAGTATAGTTGAAGACTTTAAAAACTTCTTTTTCTTATACTTCTTCAAGAAATTTGTTCCTGCAATCTGTTTTAGCTTTTTTAATATCTGAAAAATATTCATTTTGAATAGCTTTGAACTCTTCATCAGATATTAAGTTATTCTTTCAATCTCTCTTAGCAGTGATTAATTACTTTCTTTTAGAAGTGATATTCTCATTTCATCAAGGTTTGAAATACTCAGAAGACTTTTTCTTTGAAATATTTTCTTCAATACTTGTTAGAAGAATAGATGTAATCAGCTTTACTCTATTCTCAAGTATTTCATTTGAGATATCTTGACTTTGATTTCAATAAAGCTTACTCTGTCTTTCAGATTTCAGCTGTTTTACTCTTTTTTTAACTGCTTTTCAATCAGCTTTTTCAAAGTTATACTGATTAGATAGAAGAGGATTTTCACTTATTTATTTTTCACTCAGTTTAATATTAAATTGAATGATCTCATGACCTGATTTTGAGATTTCATTTGAATCAATAAATCAGTTTATAAGTCTTTTTTTAATTAGATTTTATGACATGAAAGTTAAATCTATAATAGATTTCTGTTTCATATCTTTTCTAAAGAATGTTTGTTGATCAGACTTGTTAACTAAATCTATTGAATACTTAAAAGTTCATTTAAGCAGTTTATCTGCTCTTACTACTCTTATGCACTCTGAGTTTCATCAGAAATGATGTGTATTGAAGTCTTCTACAATTATAGGGTTTTTTAAGAGAGTTATATTCAAAAATTCTCTGATAATTGTTCAGATATTGTTGTTTTCTTTCAATGACTTTTCATTATAGATATTTATAAGTTGAATAGTACCAAACTTATTCTCTTTATCTATAATATCACTCATCAGAATATCAGAGTCAGACATGATGTGAAATCTTAGATTAAATTGATATCTTGATCTCTTTCTTTCATAGATCACTACTCTTGATTTTATCTCAGATTTTTCAGAAAGAAAGCAGTAATAGCTTGAATGAAAATTGATGTATTTTTACTCAGTATCAAAGTATGGTTCTTGACAAAGTATAAAGTCAACTTTTTATTCAAATATAATCTGAAGATAAGAATAAATGCAATTTAAGTTTCTATTCACATTGTTTTAAATAAATGTGATTTTTGAAGAGTGTTTAAACTTTTTTTATTATTTTTGTTGTACATTCATACTAAAAGAGAGAGAAGATAGAGTAGAATCTAATTATTATCATCAGATAGTAGATTATAACTATTTTGAAAAGCAGGAATCTGAACTGCTTGTATTCAATCTAGTTTATCATCAGAGTTATTTCTCAATTCTCTAATCTTAACAGATGTTTAAGAATTCAAATTCTATTTACATTTAGCTAGAGAATTGAAGTTTGAAGATCTCAATAGTTGAGAGTTTCTTCTTTTTAAGCTTACAGTTATAGATTTACTAGCTTGACTTTTCTCTTCAGTTTTAGATTCATTTTAAGCTTCATCTTTTTTTCAGTTCTTCTGAGTTCTTGAAGTAAATACACATTCTTTTGAGCTAGATGCATGTTTTTCTTTACAATTAAAGCACTTAAGCAGAGTATGTTAATATATTTCATCTCTTTTTCAGCATATTTCATATTTATACTTACTAGTTTTGTGATCTCTAGCACAGAATGTGCATTTTGAGTCTCTGAAATAAGAGATTATAAAGTGTTCATATCTTTGATAGTTTGAACACTGTGTTTGAGCTTTAAGATTCATTCTTGAGTCTTTGTATTCATGAACTCTCATTTTCAAACCTGCTACTCTTACTTCAGAGATTCTTGATTATTCAAGTATTTTTATATACACTAGAACAGAGGCATTTCTTCTACTCTGTCAGAACTCAATTGAATTAAGTTATACAGGCTCTTTTCTCAGTTGAATAGAATTATATTCTTCTAATTCATTTTTGAGAAGTAGTATTTCTTTCTCACAGTCAAAAATTTCAACTGAAATATTATAAAGAATGAATTTGTTTCACTTTTCATCTCTCTCAGATAGAATTGTTGTATTCAGTAGAGATTCTATTACTGATTTTCAGAGATTCTTATTCTGAATAAGGAATTCTGCCTTAAATTCAGGTATTGTAGTCAAAATAATAGAATTTTCAAAGAAAGATGACTTAATTGAAGTTATAACTGATTTTTGAACTTCAATATCAGTTATTATCTGAGAAAAGAACTGCTGATTAATTTCATTTCTAATTAGACTGACCGTGTGACCGTGTCTGGAACCAGGACCAGATTTTTTGATAGTCTCATTACCAATTCGACTGATCCCATTACACGGTTTTAACATTAGATAGTAGTCTCATACTGTCTCAGTGAGACTTACTGTCTACTCTTGTCACATTTTCCAAATGAGATCATGATTTCCACTTCTCAACTTAAATTATTTTTATTGCTTTAAATGACTTTAAATCTCATTTGAGCATTACCAAAAAGCGTTACTTTTTAAAAAATTAAAAATAGTCTAAAAAAACCTTAAAATGTCTAAAAATAGTAACTTTATGCCAAGAATGGGACTAAATAGAACCAAATGGGACCACTTTCTCATTTTTTTCAAGTTATGGTTCCATTTTAAGATCTGATATATAGTCACTTTACATGTTTTTTTGATAGCCAGTCCCAGCGGGATTCACGCCAAGAAATGTATGGGACCAGACCAAATGGGACCAAACGTGAAATTCATGGTTCCGGCGGCCAGTCTATTTCTAATTCTGAAAATGAGATTTGAGTTTAGCTTGTTTTTTTGCAAGATCTTCTGATTTAAGACTTTGAGAATAAGTCTTCTATTTCTGAAGATTTGAAAGTTCTTCTCTTTTTACATTTCTTTTTTTTCTTTTCTATGAACAGAGATCTGAGTAATATTCTTCTCAGTTTTCTCACAATTTTGAGCAGGTTTTGAAATAGCAGGTTTAGAGATAGCAGATTCTGCTACTTGAGTATATGTTTTCTTCTGATTTAAAGAAGAAGATGAAGAAGTAGAAGATAAGAAAGAGTTGATGACTGTACTAGAAGATTTCAATGTTTTTTGAATTGTGTTTGAAATTTCAAGTTTGAACTTGATCACTTCTTGTAGTTGTCTAGCCTGAGTATGAAGAATTAACAGAACTTCTTCATTCTTCTCACTCAGATACTGTTTTTCAAGAATTTTACTTGCTTTTTCCAGTTTCTGTATTTCAAGAACTTAATATTTCTCTATTTCTTTCCTCTTTCTTCTCTTTAGAATTTCAATCTCAGGAACAGTATCTGAGAAAACATCTTTTTTCACATCAACTGAGTGTACTCTTGAACTCATTTTACTCACTGAATGAAAAGTTGATCAGACTGTTTCAATTGAGAGATTTATCAGTCTATTTTCAAATGAAAAGTTAGTCAGACTGTTTCAATTAAGAGGTTTATTAATCTATTTTCAAATGAAAAGTTAGTCAGACTGTTTTAGTTGAGAGATTTATTAGTCTATTTTCAATTGAAAAGTTAATCAGACTGTTTCAAAAGAAGAATGAAAGACTTTTATTTATAAAATACCTGATTTTTTTCACACTAGTTCAGTAACTAGGTTAGATTTTTGAAGAGAATCTAATAAACTAAAATTGATTTTTAAGATAAATTAATAAAATCTTTATAAACTCTTTCTTGAGATATAGTGAGAAAAAGTATGATATCAATTGATAATAAATCAGATAATATGACAGTTTTTGAGAGAAAAACTGATAAAAAATAAGTCAATTTTTTGCAGAGAAATTGATTAAAACTATTCAATTTTATTCTAAATTATTCAATTCTTCTCACACAATAAGTATACAACTCAAATCAGTTAATAAAGAGTGTATAAGAGAATTAAGTATTAATGAAAGCTCTTCAGTCACTGAAAAAGTAATTCTTATTTAAAAGAATATAAAATTATGATAGAAAATAACTCTGTTTTTAATTCTTTGTAAGAATATTGTGTAAAACTCAGAGAAAAACATCTTACTTTTTTAAGAGAAGTAAAAAATTATTTCTAAGATCTTTTTTTTTTGTATTAACTGCTGCAGAAGAATGAGATAGAAACTGCTAAGATATACACTATTATATATATTCTATCAAGACTTTTTCTCTTCAGAGTCTTAATATTATAGAGAATATAAGTCTGTTTCTATATAATAATATAAATATTATCAGCAGAATGTAGAGAAACTGGCTATTTATATCTTAAAATAGAAGACTTTGTCAATGATTATATTAATATAGAGTTAATTCTCAAATTTAATAGAAATCTAGTATTATTGTTCTCAATCTCTTACAGAATCTACTGAATATTGAGATATTAAAACTAGATTTAATATATCTCACTATGCAGAGATTAAAGACTCAGTCAGATCTTGAGATATACTGAATTTATAGTTGTTGATATGCTGTTGACTTGTTCTGTTGACTCATTGTCTGCTGATTATATATCAAGTACTGTTATCAAGGTATCTTTTTATATTATTCTGTTAGAGATGAGTCAGATTGAGAGAAGCAGTACAAGAGTGAGACTTGGCATTGATATCTAGATACACTGAAGACAGATAGAGTATTCACAGAGATTATACTTTAGAAATGTCTGTTAATTATGTGCTTAATATTATTGCTGAGATATCTTTTTGTACTTTTCTGCTAAGAATGAGTCAGATTGAGAAGGGTGATATGAGGGTGAAACTTGATGTTAATGTTTTGAAATATTAAAGATCAACAGGGTTTTTGTGAATGTCACTTCTCAGATATCTTCACAATTACAGATCAGAGATCTTCCAAAATCAAGAAGATTGACACATATGACTAGGTCTTTTCATCTTACAATTTGTATAGCAATTTGGCCCGGGGTTGTGATGTGATAGAGGAGAATGAAGGATAATCCCACACAGGAGTTTTGAACAACATCTGGTTCATATTTGGCTGAATAACTTCACCACCACACGGGGTATGTGGTCGGCGATGGGGTCAAAATGCTTGTATGATTGAGAGCTTTTTGATGGATCTATCGGCAGGTTCTTATTCAAAAAATCGAGCGAGTTCGTGGTGAAGCGGTTGAGTGAGAATATCTGACTTTAATAGCTTCTCTTCAGTATTCAGAATAGTTGTGATTCAAAGGTTGCCTCTCAGCGTACGATTAGAGGCGTACGCCGGCTTCTTATATATTGTAATATTGTATGCTAAATTAATTAGTGGCTGCTATGCCCCCCTTTACACTTGTAAGCAAGTTCAGAAGTGGTTATGTTATTATCTGATGATTGTACATTCTTCTGAATCACATTCTCCTCCATCAGATTTGGTCACGCTCATGTGACCATGACATCTGCTCTAGCTTCATGTGGATTAGCGCGCCACTAGTGTTCGTGATCTTGTGACCTATCTCTGATTCAGCTAGTGTTCTGTGTACACTCTCACAAAGAAACTTTCACTATATTATATCTCTTATTTACTAACTTTTCTCATTCTTCAATCATCTTCTTCATCATTGTCATCATTGAATATTATTATCATTCAAGATTTCTATTCCTTCTTCTGTTCAACTCTTTCTATCTGTTCATCTATCATATTGTATGTGTTCCTGGCAATTGCTCTCTGTTCTCACAACAAGTATCATCATAATACTCATATCAGGCAGTTTATTAGCAGTAAGTGTAATGCATTATGAAACATGATTAGAACTTGTTTATCTTCTAATAATTATCAGAATGTATTATCATGAATGACACATCTTCTTCATCTTCTCATACACTCTTGACTGTTTTTTCTTCTCAGTGAGTTTCTGATTGTGTTTTCTGATACAATTTTGCATAGATGCAGATGCTGATATGTTTGTTTTTATTCATGTAGAATCTTCATATGTTGACAGATCTGTATTCACTGATGATAGTGAACCTAATATTGAATCATTGATTGAGAACTTGAAGAATATGATAATGAAGAAATTGTCTGTGTTATGTGTGACTGAGTCTTTTATATCTCTTCTTATCTCTTCTACTGCTTCTTTCTCTGCTGCTTCTCTCTCTGTTTCTTTCTCTGCTGCTTCTCAATCTTCTACACTTGTCTCTGTGTCTGGTTCTCTCACTTCTGCTATCTCTGTTTCTGTGACCTTCACTTCTGCTACTTCTGGTTTTGCCATCTCTGCTTTTGTTATCAGCTCTCCCTGTTTCAAGAAGATGTTGTGTAGACTTAATGAACTACATTTCTCAGTGTGTACACTTCTGCCCTTCTTATCAACTCTCAGAATGATTTATTGTATGAAGACTGTATATAATACAACTATCTAAAGCTCAGTTGCAGATACTGATTATTACATTTATTTTAAATATTCATGATAAGACAATTGTTCATTTATATCAGAGAATCATCTTCTCTCTTAACAGTGTTGAGATTGTAAGTCTTTTTCTTTTTCATCTTTTCTTTCTAATGCTGATTTTTCTGTTCTTAGAAGAAATTGTTATAGATTTTACTGTATATAAAGTCATGATATTTATAGATATCAAGAAGCTTTTTATGACTGTAAAGTTCAATATTATGAGAACATTCACTCTGACAAATTTCTTCAGAATTATAGATTTATATCAGTCTATTCTCTAGTGTCTGTCATCTGACTTTGTGATGCAGACAAAAGATATCTGTGTTTTCAGAAACAGAAATGCAGATATTGTACTCTTTTACACCTGCAGGTGTGAGACTCATATATCTTATCTGAGATGTCATTATGAGAATAAGCTGTTCACATACTGTGTTCTGCTTTCTGCATTCTCTCATATCTCTCTCTCTCTTTCTGAGAAGCCTCATGTGTGTTGTAATTACATGTACAACTCTAAGATCAGCAGGTGTTTGTTCAGTAACTGTTCTCATCTCTGATTTTATAATTTTCATATGCTAATAATAATTCTTAGTTGCTTCAGTGTCAGAGGCTATTCTAATCAAAGATGATAATATCACTGAGACTATCTTCTCTCACTCTCAAGCTGCTTCTATCACTTCTTCTCCCTCTTCTGCAAAGAAGGTTGTGCACATATCAGATTGTAAGTATTCAGTTCTAGATAACTCTCACTGTTATTCATTCAGTTCTGTGTCTTCTTCTTCTTCTATTTCTTTCATCTCTGCTCTCTCTGCCCTGGCTTCTGATTCTGTGAGTTCTGCACTCTTCTTCAATTTCTCTACATGTATACATATACATTTCTATATTAACATTTCAGTCAATCTCCTGATAAATGACATTAATGTTGTATACAGAGTAGTAGAGAAATCAGAGATATGTACAGTATTATTGTAAGAGCAGCTTACAGCTCTTGAATCTCTTACAGATCTCAAGTTTTCAGATTTCCTTTATTTTTGATGTTTTTCAGATGATGTGATGTTGAAAATAGATTTAAACATGTGATGTATGAAAATGAATGAGATATGTATAATAATATTTGTCTTTTACAGCTGACTCTTACAGTTGATAATCAATTTATTATCTCTTTTCTTACACTTTTTCTTTATCTGCTAGTCACTACTCTTACACAATCTCTATATAATACAGTGTTCAGTGACTAGGTGCAGCAGCTTTCATCTTTTGTGATTCTGTCTCATACATTATACTGTCTCTCTTCACTCACTCAGATCACTACAGTGAACAGCTCATTGAAACTAATCTCATCTGATCTCTGAGTGTTCTCAGAGATTGAGATGACTTGATCTCATGTGTTTACAGATGTTTCAGATAGTTCATTCTCTGTGATCTTCATGATTGTACTAGTATAAACAGTCAAATTCAACTCTGAATTCCTTTTTCTTCTGTGATCTGACTCATGTGTAAGTCTGTCACTTTGAGACTGCTCTTTGTCACATTGCATCTGCTATCTGCAGCACATTATTATATGATCAGCTACAGTCTCATCACTTATTGAAGTGTGATGTTTATCTGATTTCTTCATTACTTCTCATTCTTTTCTTATAATCATGAAAAGATTAAAATAAGTGAGATTATCTGATTTATAAGTGTCTATAATTTCTCTTATCTTGTGAGACTTTTCAATTGTAAGTCTCTTCTTTTTTAACACTGATAATAGTGTTGTGAATAATTATAATCTGCTCAGATCTTGCATCTTTACTTTCATAAGTTATGAATCATTAATTAAGTTGTATAAGATCTGTCTCTCTGATTCTTTCAATGCATATATTCTCAGAGAATGTGATTTGAGTATTTTATATGACTCAAATCACCTAGATTGGAACTTCTCAGAACTCTCATTGTGTATGAGAACTTATATTCTTATCTTGAGACTCAATTTCTTAACTAGTGAGTCTCATATTCTTTTTGATTGAATTGCTCAGTTCAGGAGTAACTCATTAGCTTTTGTACATGTGTGACTGATCTCTTTCAATCTTGGTTCTGTGTCTGTGACTGTTGTGTTTGCAACTGCTACTGCTGCATTCATAACTGCTGTTCCTGCTGTATTCATGACTGTTATGTCCGCAACTGTTCTCTCCCTCACCTTTTCTGAAACATTCTCCAGGATGCGCGGATGCAATTCATACAACAGGTAGAATGATGAACACTTGAAGACTGCATGCTGTTGAATCTGTGTGGCCAGTAGCACCTGCCCGAGATATTCATTTCATAGTCTTGTAGGCTTGCTCACTAGATATTTCATCAGTATATTGCTTAAGATTTCATTCAAGTGTTTCATCTTTCTGTTTGTTCACAGATGATATGATGTTGTTCTATGATATCTTGTCTGTAACTGGCTTATAAAATGCCTCATCACTTCTTCTACAAGGTTCACACTGTTATCAGTTAGAATCTCACACAGCATTCTATAGTTAACATAGATCTCATTATATAGAAACTTTGTTATTATCTTCTCTATCATCTCTGAAACTGCTTTTATGACTGGCCAGTCAGTAGTGTAATCAATAGCAGTGATTATTCATCAATTTTCATTTGATATCTGTAATAATATGTCTATGAGGTTCATCTCTCATTATTTAAACAGTTGTATTATACACTTCATCTGATATTATACTTTCTTGCATTCTAATCCTTTCTTAGATTCTTTCATAACCTGATAATTCAGACACTTGTGAGTATATATCTGAATATTCTCAGTCATGCTTGATCAGTATGCTCTTAATTTAAGTATACTCATAAGTTCAGAGCTTTCTAAGTGATTAAATTCCTTGTGTATGTGAGTTATCAAGTCATGTTTAAATGAAGATTCTAGATAGAAAGCTTCTGTGTATTTTAGATCACAGTAAAGTATAACATCATTTTTTAATTTTCTCAGCTTGAAGTTCAGAAGCATCTCTTCTACTACTCTTATGAAATACTTATCATCTAATATCTTGTCATTCTTCAAGTGAGAGATCATGATGTTCACTCATTCTGATTCCTTGCATCTTCTTAGTATATTTAATACAAACATCTCTTATACCTGATTTATAGAACTCTCACTCATGAAATCAGATCTGTGACTGATTGTATTAGATATCACAGTATCTGATCTCTTTCAGTATTTAATATGAAGATTATATACTTGAAACTCTGAGATTCAATATGCTAAGCATTTGAAAGATTTTATCATCAATTGTAAATAGATGAGACTTTCATGATCTGTGATCACTGTTGTTATATACTCATTGTTAATATATCTATCTTATAACATCAGCATGTGCTTGATTACTAGTAATTTCTTTTTATATACTGAGTAATTGAGCTCAGCATCTGATAGTTTTCTATCATTATATATCACTGAGTGCAGCTTGCTGTTCTTGCTCATCTGTAGAAGAGTGTCTCTGATAGCTTATTCAGATGCATCTGTCTCAATGTAGAAAGGTTTATCATGATCTGATTGAATAAGCACTGAAAATATTGTTACATATTCTCTCAGTGTGAGAAAAGCCTCTTCACACATGATATTTCAGATGATTGAATCAAACTTCTTCTTTCACAGATTTGCATCTATTTCTTTTAATAGATCTGAGAGTGATGCAGATATTCATATAAAATTCTTAATCAATCTACAGTAATATGAGATCAATTTAAGAAACTATTATATATAATGCATATTTCTCAGCTGCAGTCAATTCACTATAACATTTAATTTCTTCAGAATGAGATATATACAGCTATCACTCACTACATATTCTATGAACTTCAACTCTTCTGTTTCAAACACATACTTTATTAATTTGATATAGAGCTTATGCTCTGTCAGAGTTGTAAGCACTTCATCAAGATACTTCAGATATTCATTGTATAAGTTTGAAAAGACTAGAATGTCATTAAGATATATAAGATATGAGATTTCATTCTATTTATAAAGAATTATATTCATCATTGTTTGAAAGATAATGAGCACATTTATCAGACTAAATAATATTATCAGAAATTCAAACTTCTCTCATTGTATATTAAATGCAGTTTACAGAACTGACAGTTCATCTACACAGATCTGTCAGTATTCTGAGAGAAGATTGATCTTTGATAGATATCAGGTGTTTCTAACTGTATTCAACTGTTGTTGAATCTGTGATAATGAATATTCATTCTTGATTATAAGCTTATTAAGTGTTTGATAATTGATACACATCTGTCACTTCTCACTCATCTTTTTCATAAATAGAACTGGAAAGTCTCACACACTTGATAAGAGTTGTATAAGACCATGTTCTAGAAGGTCTGTGATCTGATGCTTCTGTTCTTCAAGATGCATTTGTGACAGAGAATATGCATTCTGATTGACTGGTTTTGCATCCTCTGTGTCAATCTCATGTATGAATTCTCATTTCAGTGATAATTTCAGTGAAAGATCTGTTTAAAAGATCTTTTCATACTTCTTCAGAAGCTTCTTCATATACTTGTTCTTCTGCATATCTTTTATCTTAGTTTTCTTCACTTCTGAGTTCTGTATGACATACAGAATGCTTTTAGATAAGATCTTGTAAATCATTCTCTTTGCTTATTAGTGTGTAAGCAGATTTAACTCTTCTATATCAGAGACATGAAATGTTCTTCTCATATCAGTTAATAGAATTGTATGAACTGTTTTCTTTCTATCAGTCAACTGTATATGACATGTATACTATTAAATCTGTGAATTAAACCTTTGAAATCAATCAAGTCTGAGAATATGATTATATTTCATGTTCTGCAGCTCTCATGCCCAAATATAGCAAGATCATTTTTCAAAGTGTAAGAGAACTCTTACTCTTACAGATGATATTAAATATTAATTATCAGATAATCTTATATATCAGAGATTCTTCACTCAGTGAATCTCTTTCAGTCTTCAGATTATATAATTATCAATATATTATGTAGAAGCTTCTGTATCTGCTAATACTTTTGCAACTATCTCTTAATTCTTATTCAAGTGTCTCTTATACATTAACATTTCAGGTCTCAAGATATTGAGATAAGTATTCACTTCATCATTCTCATCTGCATCTCATTCAGAGATCTGCTTCTTCTTTATATTCACAGGATTCAGAGAGTCATCTAACACAGACATCTTTTTCACTTTGAAGACTTTTCATAGAATATCAGTGAGTGTCTCTGAGCTCACTAACTCTGCTAGTTTTTTAACTCTCTTACTTCTCTTCACTGTGTACACTGAGTGTAATCTTTTACATCATGATTTTGATGTCTGTAGTTGAAGCAAGCTCAATACTCATAATATCAAGGTTTTTCTCAGAGAATCTCTTTTTCAGAGAATTCAGTGCTTTAGCAATAACATTCAGATCTAGATTCATTATATCTGAGTAGACTGACCGTGTGACCGTGTCTGGGACCAGGACCAGATTTTTTGATAGTCTCATTACCAATTCGACTGATCCCATTACATGGTTTTAACATTAGATAGTAGTCTCATACTGTTCCAGTGAGACTTACTGTCTACTCTTGTCACATTTTCCAAATGAGACCATGATTTCTACTTCTCAATTTAAATTATTTTTATTGCTTTAAATGACTTTAAATCTCATTTGAGTGTTACCAAAAAGCGTTACTTTTTAAAAAATTAAAAATAGTCTAAAAAAAACCTTAAAATGTCTAAAAATAGTAACTTTATGCCAAGAATGAGACTAAATGAGACCAAATGAGACCACTTTCTCATTTTTTTCAAGTCATGGTTCCATTTTAAGATCTGATATATAGTCACTTTACATGTTTTTTTAATAGCCAGTCCCAGCGGGATTCACGCCAAGAAATGTATGAGACCAGACCAAATGGAATCAAATGTGAAATTCATAGTCCCGGCGGCCAGTCTATATCTGAGTGTGTGACTTGTGTTATAGAAGTCTGATTATTCATTCTTCACTAAGACATACTCAATTGTAGTATTTTCTGTCATAATTGACTTGCTTATTCTTATATAATGAGGATATTATATGCTTTCTTCACTGTGCCTGACTGTGAGATTAAGCATTTTCATTCTGCTCTCAACTCAGATATAAGATCATGAATGAAGATCTGTAAACAGAAAGATGTTCAAAACTCTTCATTCAATATGAGATAGTATAAACTGAAGAGTGTGAAGTATAATATAAGATCACTCACTTATCTATACTCAGTGAAGTGTTTATAACACTTGTCTTATATATTCACTTTCTCAAAGTTGTGTAAGATTCATTTGAAAAACTCATTTCATGTTCATAAGAATGAATATCACTTCAGATCTGTGAGATTCATCTTTTCATCAGTTATTTATAATGACTTCACTTTTTTACATAGAAATGTGACAGATCTTAAGACTTATTAAAATTTCATTGACTGTCTGTCTGTGAGTTCATATTCAATCTGATAATATGATTGTATCTGACTTAGTCAGCTGATTACAGCATCATTTTTTCAGTCTTTATTAAAGCTTGATAACTTCAGCAGATCTCTTAGCTTGATATATTTCATGCTCAGATTCTCATTCTGCGCAGCAGTCTTCAATAATGTGTACACTTCTGAAGAGATTATGAACAATTGTGATAAAACCTTCAGGTTCAGTATAGTTATCTGTTTATATAAACATTCAATCTCTCACTGCAGATCTAAGATCTGGTTTTCTCTATTCTTATTGATGATGATGATTGTGTTAATGAAGCTCTTCATAGTGAATGCTTGATTTACAGTAAATATCAATTAATGTTTGACTTTCATCTCAGCCTGTCACTGCATATACAAGGTCTCAATCTTATTTAGAATTCTTATATATGTACAGAGCTTTAATTTCAGTTCAGCAGTTTCAGCTGCTTTTCTTACTACTTTAAGTAAACTCTCTGAGAGATTCTGCATATCTTTCAGTTCAGATAGCAGAAAAGAGTATTGTTCATATTGACTAGAGAAGATATTTATTTCAGTGATTTCTCATTGATTATACAATGTCTATTGTTATATCATTGTATTGTTATATTATTATATCATTATATCACTATATTGTTATATGATTTCTGTTGTCATTATACAACTCTGGTAATAGTCATTCTTTCCTTTTATCCTTCTTTTAAGTAGAGAGTGAACTTCTTTGAATCTCATTCACTGCTTTCATTTTCTTTCTCACATCTTATCTGTTTGCATATGTGACATTCACCTGAGCATGAAGTTTTCTCTCTATAAGCAAAGCAGCATCAATCAGATACTCTTTCACTCATCACTCTTTATACACTATCTTTTGAGATGTTCTAGAACCACACTGGCATGATAACTATGAATTGCTTTGTAGATGGAATTATCACACTCTGAAGAAGCCTGCACTTCTCATCAATTTTTAGACATACTATCAGATGTGATTCAAAGATTGTCTCTCAGTGTATGATTACAGGTGTACGCCGGCTTCTTATATATCATAATATTGTATGCTAAATTAATTAGTGGCTGCTATGCCCCCCTTTACACTTGTAAGCAAGTTTGGAAGCGGCCGTGTTATTATCCGACGGTCGTACGTTCTTCCGAACCACATAGTAATTGACTACACATAATTATATAGACTAAAGTTCATGAATACTATTCATAACTTAGCTTGAATACTATTATACATTTAATCTCTATATTTAATCTTTCTATTATAAATACTTCTAGTAGTTATAAGTATATATTATATCAAGCTATAAATACTTAAATAATTATCTGTGAGTACTTATTCTTACATTTCAAGCTCTGTCAGTCAGTCACTACTTATTATGACTGAAAGAACTAGAAACTTATATACTTTAATCTCTATAAACTTTACTATAGACACTTAGAAGCAGCTATCTGAATCATGAATAATCTTTATAAAAGAAGTCTCAGAAAACTTAGTAATTAATTACTTATAGAATAATATTCTTCATATCTATAATAGAAGAACTCTCTGAATTTATAAATAAATCAATCTTAGTAAAGACATTCTTAAGCATCTTTTACAGAATTAAGCTATTTTTCTATAAGAAATGCTTACTGTCTGTAAATACTCTTAAACTCAGTTTTTAGACATAATCTTTAGAGATATCTATGAACTGAAAAGAAACTTTCTTAAGTTATAACTATCTACTGAATTATAATGCCCCGGTGGCCGAATGGTTAATGCGGCCACCCGGTAGCGCCTTGGCGTGGGAAACCAAGGTGTGTGAGTTCGAAACCCGCAGAGGATACATTAAATCTGAAACCCAAGCACCTCAGGTTTCTAATAAATACAGAGGTGTACAAATCACTTCAATAAATCGCTCTATGTTCCTGAGCTGGGAAGTTATTATCGCATGTATCTAATTGTCACTCCTTTGTATTTCCTATGTTCTTGTTATCTTGGCGTGGTCTCAACACCTGCATTTCCTCCTATATAATCAACACTTGACCTGTATTTAACATCACGCAAGGACTCATCATAAGCTCCGCTTGCATATGAGTATAATGAAAGAATAATAATAATAATAATAATAATAATTACAGAGGAAGATTTCTCTATAATCACAAAGCTCCGCCACATTGATATATATAGAAGTGAGCTTCAAGAACATGTTCAATTCAGTGATATTACAGTTGATTGAGTGTCTATAGCTTAGATATCAGCAGATGGCCTTACTAAGACTCTGCTATATCAGAAACATACAGAATTTGTCAAGATGCTAGACCTAGTTAATATATCAGATATTATCAAGACATAAGCAGAATGATAATATAAATAATCTATCTTGATATAATCTCTACAGATTCATCTACACTCTTTTTATTACAGCTTTATTTACACTATCATTTACAAGTTACATTCACTGAGAAGGGTGTGTCAGGAAAAAGAGATTATACACTACTGAACATCATCAACATTGTATTACTATAATATTTCTCATTTATTATCAGCTTACTACAATACTCATCTAATACTTGCTTATACTAGCTCTCTTGACTCGCATATATATTTTACTATAAATAGCTATATCTTTTGTATGAAATAGATATATTGGATAGTGTACAAATAATATAACAAGTAGATCTTGATACACATAAGATTCATATGTCTTCAACATATTCATCCGTGACACTCAATCCGACAATATTGCAAATAAAATGAGTGAGATTAAAGATTCTTACAGTACTTCTATTTTTATCTCAGTCTTGTCTTATTTCATTTCATCAAAGAAAAGTTGTATGATTCTTTTAAGTATAAAACAGTTAACTTATTTTATTAGAGAAAGTGACAGTTTTAACATTCTCAAAGTCTTAATTAACTTTGACTTTGAAATATGATCAAATGCTTCTTTTATATTAATAAAAAACTACAGTTGAGATCAGATCTTCATGCTTTGCTATTTGAATATTATAAACAACTGAGAGAACAGTGTCAATTGCAGAATATTGTTTTCTATCTCTTATTTATTTACTGAATAAAAGGGAATTACTGATAGAGCTTATAAAAGATAGTTGAGTAGCTATTATCTTTTCTAAACCTTTTCTAGACAGTTCAATAGAGATATTACTCTATATGACTTAGAAATTAAAGTTTTTCTATTAGATTTTATAAGAATCACTTCAGTGACTTCTCTTCAGTATTCAGAATAATATTCAGTTTTCAAGAGATTGAAAAAGAGCTTAAAATATTCATTCTTTAAGTAGAAGTATATATTTTGAATAATCAAGTGATTAATTGAATTAGGCTCTGCAGCAGTTTTAACTGAACTTGAGAAGATAGCTGACTCTAATTCATCTTGTGTAAGATCAGGTCATTCTCAGTCATTTTCATTAATATAGTTGAGAAGTGATATATTCTCTTTCTTCAAATCTGAATCTGATGAGTTTTGAAACAGAGTTCTTATAAAAGCTTAACATTTTTTCTCAAAAGAGTTTGCTGTATATGATTTCTTCTGAAACTCATATTCTAAGATTGAAATTTTTGCTATACTTTGTATTTTAGTATAGTTAAAAGCTTTAAAATCTTTCTTTTCTTAAGCTTCTTCAAGAAATTTATTTCAGCAGTCTGTTTTAGCTCTTTTAATATCTGAAAAATATTCATTTCTGACAGTTTTAAACTTCTTATCAGAAATTATATGATGCTTTCAATCTCTTCTAGCAGTAGTCAATTATTTTCTTTTAGATATAATATTCTTATTTGATCAAGATTTTGAATACTCAGAAGACTTTCTCTTAGAAATATTATCTTTAACACTTACTAGAATAATAGATGTAATGAGCTTCACTCTATTCTTAAGCATTTCATTTGAGATATCTTGATCAGAATTTCAATATAGCTCACTCTGTCTTTCAGATTTTAACAGTTTTAGACTTTCTTCAACTGTCTTTCAGTCAGCTTTTTCAAAGTTAAACTGATTAGAGAGAAGAGGATTTTCACTCATTTATTTCTCACTCAGTTCAATATTAAATTGAGTAATCTCATGATCTGATTCTGATGTCTCATTTGAATCAATAAATCAGTTTATAAGTCTTTTTTTCATTAGATTTTATGATATGAAGATTAGATCTATAATAGATTTCTGTTTCATATCTTTTCTAAAGAATGTTTGTTGATCAGACTTGTTAACTAAATCTATTGAATGCTCAAAGATTCATTCAATCAGATTATCAGCTCTTACTACTCTTTTACATTCTGAATTCTATCAGAGATGATGTGTATTGAAATCTTCTGTAATTACAGAGTTTCTTTATAAAGTTATATTCAGAAATTCT
Organism: Blastomyces gilchristii SLH14081; assembly: GCF_000003855.2. Classification (NCBI taxonomy): domain Eukaryota; kingdom Fungi; phylum Ascomycota; class Eurotiomycetes; order Onygenales; family Ajellomycetaceae; genus Blastomyces; species Blastomyces gilchristii. Next base: position 4,039,000 of record NW_003101680.1, on the reverse strand, counting down.
CTATTAATTGTTCAGATATTATTATTTTTCTTCAATGACTTTTCTTTATAGATATTTATAAGCTGTATAGTATCAAACTCATTCTCTTCATCTATAATATCACTCACTAGAATATCAGGGTCAGATATGATATTAAATCTTAGATTAAATTAATATCTTGATCTCTTTCTTTCATAGATCACTACTCTTAACTTTATCTCAGACTTTTGAGGTAGAAAGTGGTAGTAGCTTGAATAAGAAAAAACATATTTTTACTCAGTATCAAAATTCAGCTTCTGAAGCAGTATAAAATCAACTTTTTATTAAAATATAATTTGAAGACAAGAATAAATGCAATTTGAGTTTCTATTCACATTATTTTAAATAAATGTGATTTTTGAAGAGTTTTTAAACTTTTTTTATTATTTTTATTATATATTCATACTAAAAGAGAGTAGAGTAGAATCTAATCACTATCATCAGAGAGTAGATTATAACTATTATAAAAAGTAAAAATCTCAATTACTTATATTATATCTAGTTTATCATCAGAGTCATTTCTCAATTCTCTAATCTTAACAGAAGTTTGAGAATTCAAATTCTGTTTATATTTAGCTGAAGAATTGAAGTTCAAAGATTTAGATAGTTAAGAGATTCTTCTTTTTAAGCTTGCAGTTGTGAGTTTACTGACTTGACTATTCTCTTCAGTTCTAGATTTACTTTAAGCTTCATCTTTTCTTCAGTTCTTTTGAGTTCTTGAAGCAAATATACATTCTTTTGAGCTAGATGCATGTTTTTCTTTATAATTAGAGTATTTAAGTATAGTGTATTAACATATTTCATCTCTTTTTAAGCATGTTTCACATTTATGCTCACTAGTTTTATCATCTCTGGCATAGAATACACATTTTGAGTCACTAAAATAGAAGATTACAAAGTGTTTATATCTTTGACAGTTTGAACACTGTGTTTAAGCTTTGAGATTCATTCTTGAGTCTTTGTATTCATGAACTCTCATTTTCAAATCTGCTACTCTTACTTCAGAGATCTTTGACTGTTCAAGTATCTTTGTATATACTAAAACAGAGACATTTCTTCTGCTTTATCTGAACTTAATTGAATTTAGTCACACAGGCTCTTTTCTCAGTTGAATAGAGTTATATTCTTCTAATTCATTTTTGAGAAGTAGTATTTCTTCTTCACAGTCAAAAGTGTCAACTGAAATATTATAAAGAATGAATTTATCTCACTTTTCATCTCTCTTAGATAGAATTATTATATTTAACAAAGATTCTACTGCTGATTTTCAGAGATTCTCATTCTGAATAAGGAATTCTGTACTGAATTCAGGCATTATAGTCAGAATAATAAAGTTTTCAAAGAAGAACAACTCAATTGAAGCTATAACTGTTTTTTGAACTTCAATATTAGTTATTAACTGAGAAAAGAACTGCTGATTAATTTCATTTCTGATTCTGAAAATGAGATTTGAGTTTAGCTTGTTTCTTTGCAAGATATCCTGGTTTGAGACTGAGAGAATAAGTCTTCTATTTCTGAAGATTTGAAAGTTTTTCTTCTTTTGCATTTTTTTCTTCACTTTTCTATGAATAGAAGTATGAGCATTATTCTTCTCAGTTTTCTCAGGATTTTAAGCAGATTTTAAGATAGCAGGTTTAGAGATAGCAGATTCAGCTGTTTGAGTATATGTTTTCTTCTGATTCAAAGAAGAAGAAGAAGTAGAAAAAGAGAAAGAAGAGTAAGATAAGAAATCAGTGATTGTACTAGGAATTTTCAATGTTTTTTGAACTGTGTTTGAAATTTCAAGTTTAAACTTGATCATCTTCTATAGTTGTCTAGTCTGAGTATAAAGAATTAACAGAACTTCTTCATTCATCTCACTCAGACACTGCTTTTCAAGAATCTTGCTTACTTTTTTAAGTTTCTGTATTTCAAGAACTTGTTATTTCTCTATTTCTTCTTTCTTTCTTCTCTTTAGAATTTCAATCTCAGAAATAGTATTTGAGAAAGCATTTTTTTTCACATCAACTGAGTGTATTTTTGAACTCATTGTTCTCACTCAATGAAAAGTTGATCAGACTGTTTCAATTGAGATATATATTGAACTCTTTTGAAAAGTTGGTCAGACTGTTTTAATTAAGAGATTTCTAAGTCTGTTTTCAATTGATAAGTTGATCAGACTGTTTCAAAGGAAGAAAAGACTTTTGTCTATAAAATACCTGATTTCTTTCATACTAGCTCAGTAACTAGGTTAGATTTTTGAAGAGAATCTAATAAACTAGAATTGATTTTAAAGATAAATCAATAAACTCTTTACAATCTCTTTCTTAAGATACAGTGAGAAAAACTATGATATCAATTGATAATAAATCAGATAATATGACAGTTTTTAAGAGAAAACCTGATAAAAAATAAATCAATTTTTTACAGAGAAAGTGATTAAAACTATTCAATTTTATTCTGAATCATTCAATTCTTCTCACACAATGAGTATGCAACTCAAATCAGTTAATAGAGAGTGTAAAAAAGAATTAAGTATTAATGAAAGCTCTTCAGTCACTGAAAAAGTAATTCTTACTTAAAAAAATATGAAATTATAATAGAAAACAGCTCTGTTTTTAATTCTTTATAAGAATATTATATAAAATCTAGAGAAAAATATCTTACTTTTTCAAGAGAAGTAAAAAACTATTTCTAAGATCTTTTTTTTTGCATTAACTGCTGCAGAAGAATGAGATAGAAACTGCTAAGATATGCACTACTATATACTCTCTATCAAGACTTTCTCTCTTCAGAGTCTTGATATTATAGAGAATATAAGTCTGTTTCTATATAATAATATAAATATTGTCAGTGAGATGTAGAGGAACTGGTTATTTATATTTCAAAATAGAAGACTTTGTCAATGATTATATTAATATAGAGTTAATTCTCAAATTCAATAGAAATCTAGTGTTGCTGTTCTCAATTCCTTGCAGAATCTATTGAATATTAAGATATTAAAACTGGATTTAATATATCTCACTGTGCAGAGATCAAAGGCTCAGTCAGACCTTGAAGTATACTGATTTTATAGTTGTTATGTCTGCTGATTATGTATTGAATACAGTTGTCAAGGTATCTTTTTGTACTTTTCTGCCGGGGATGAGCCAGATCGGAAGGGGCGGTACAAGGGTGGGACTTGGTGTAAAGACAGGGAGGGTTTTTCGCGGAGAATGCACTTCAGATGTGTCTGTTGATTATGTGTTTGATACTATTACTGAGGTATCTTTTTGTATTATTCTGCCGGGGATGGGCCAGATTGAGAGGGGCGGTACGAGGGTGAGACTTGGTGTTGATGTCTAGATACACTGAAGACAGACAGAGTATTCATGAAGATTGCACTTCAGAAGTGTCTGTTGATTATGTGCTTGGTATTATTGCTGAGGTATCTTTTTGTATTTTTCTGCCGGGGATGGGCCAGATTGGGAAGGGCGGTACGAGGGTGGGACTTGGCATTGATGTTTTGAAACATCAAAGATGAACAGGGTTTTTGTGAAGGTCACTCCTCAGATATCTCCACAATTACAGGTCAGGGATCTTCCAAAATTGAGAAGATTGGCACATATGGCTATGTCTCTTCACCTTACAATTTGTATGGCAATTTGGCCCGGGGTTGTGGTGTGGTAGGGGAGAATGGGGGATAATCCCACACAGGAGTTTCGAACAACATCTGGTTCACGTTTGGCTGGATAACTCCACAACCACACGGGGTATGCGGTCGGCGATGGCGTCAAAATGCTCGTATGATCGAGGGCTATTCGATGGGTCTATCGGCGGGTTCTTATTCGAAAAATCGAGCGAGTTCGTGGTGGAGCGGTTGTTCTGAGCAGATATCTGAGTTTCAGTTGATCTTCAATCATTTTTGTCACAAGATTCTTGTGTGATCATCACACAGATTCATTTCACTGATGAATCACTTTCTGTGAGATCACTCTTATCAAAGAGAAGTATTTATAAGTTAATCTTTCACTCATTCTTATAAATTATCATTCTTTGACACTGTAAAATTGTGACGAATTTTTCATTCTTTCATTAAGTCTGTAGACTTGTAGAATCAAGATATCTGCAGTCTGTAATCACTCTTTATAGTCATATAGAAAGATTCAGACCTGTAATTCATAATTATTCTTTATTTATTAAAGTGATCTGACTGTTCTGTGAAATTACTCATAGTATAGACAAATCTCTGTAGAGTAGTATAAATATCTCAGATCTGTCTATGAAATCTCATCTTCTTTTCTCTTTTTCTGTAACAGCTCACAGTCTCATAACTGTGAGTATTCTCATTTATTCACAAAGTATTTTCACTCAGATAACAGAGAGAGAGTTATTATTATTATTATTATTCTTCAATTATAGATGTATGCAGTCAGAGACTATGACATCTACCTGAGAACTAAAAGTTCTCAGGGTTTTTCCTATATCTATAAAGTTAACTGTTATACATTCATCAATTTCAGATATGCAAAATCAGAAAATTCCAGCTCAGAATACAAAAACTGTTTATAAATTGCAGTATTTTAACATCTTCTGATACTTTGAAACCATTTAACATGACAAATGAAAAGAGAACACAGTCATAAAGATAGACACATTAAATAGATAGATAGAAAAGAATAGAAAGAAGTAAAGTAAAATAAAGAGAGACTGTAATGAAATAAATTATTAAAAGATAGTATATAGCTGTTTTAACAGACTATATCTGATCAATTTCCTCCTCTTCATATTCAGATATTTCTGAATTCAGTCATTTTCTTATAGCTGCTTGAGTTTCTAATAGAAAGTCTATTAAGTATTTAATTCCTGTCTCAGTTGAGAATCAGAATCTCATATTTAATTGATTTAGATCATACTTCTCTTTCAATCTGACTCTGAGACTATTGTATAATGCACAGTATATTACAATATACTCAGAATTCTCATTTGCATTGTAGAATGAGCATTCTATTGAATCAAATCTATCATCAAATCTTTGTATATAAGATTTGAAATAGTCATGTTCTAATTTCAGCTGTATTATAGATGAGAATATTTTCTTTTTACATTTAATTGAACAAGATTTTCACTTGGGTTTTGTTTCAAATCTTGAATAATATATACTCTTCTTTTATTTCTGTCAGCTTTCATTTCACTTGTTTAAATAAGATTCTTTTATTTTTCTCTTTATAAAAGATCAGAATACAATTTTTTGAATAGATCTGCTTAATTCTGAACCTTTTTTTACAGCTGAATCAGTCAATTCATTATCATGAATATTCATATGAGCAGGAACTCAGTGTAGATAAATTATCAGCTTTGATATTCTTCTCTTTTGAATTTTTAAAATGAAGTTTAAGATCAGTTCAAGATTTATTTGATTATTATAAATCTGACTATTTCTAAGTCTTTTTAAAGCAGCTTAACTATCAGAGAATATTCATATCTCTTTCAAACTATTTTCTCTTTTATAAGATTTTATTTCAATAAGTTTGAAAGCTTTCACTATTATAAATAGTTCAGTGTCAAAGACTTTATATTGACAGTCTAAATTCCAGAAATCTGAGATAAAATTAATATTATCTTCAGTATAAGCAATGTCTGTGTCTAATCTATTTAAATTCTCATTTTTTGAGTCATCTGAATAAATCAGAATAGAGTCTTTTATATTGATTATAGAAATTCTCTTCAAATGCTGTTCATATTCTTTCTCTTTAGATAGTTCATTTATTTATAAGTCTAGAAGATATTCAAGCTTTTCTCTTCAGAGAGATAACTTCTCATGATCAACTTTTTCAATATTTAAAGAAGAAAATTGATTTTTAATCAGTGTGTATAGTCTGTACAGTTGAGAAGATATTTCTTTGAAGAATTAGTTTCATTTTAATCAAGAAATCTATTTCAATTCAGTTCATTTCCAGAGTTAATTGATGAAAATGAAGAAGAGACTCTTTCTCTGATTATATGATTTAAGCTCATCTTTATAACTCTCAGAGTATAGTTCATACAGATCTTTTCCAATCTAATAGTAGAAGAAAGAATTGAAGCTTCAATTTCCATTACTTTAATAGAAGATGATTTGAATGCTCTCAGAATTCTTCTCAAAGCTCTATTTTACAGACTTTGAAAGAGTTCAGTAAAGTTTTCTTGATTATTTCATTAAACTTGAACTTCATAATCAGTTACTGAGATAATACAGGCTATATATAACTGTCTCATAGCCTGAAAGAATAGATCTCTCTCTGTATTTAATAGTCTGATATTGTTATTCAATACTCTTTCTGTCTTGACAGTTCTTTGTTGAATATGATATTGAAAATTCAACTTAGAGTTTAATCATACTCTCAATCATTTGACATTTAAACTGGGTTTAATCTCTCTATTTAAAAGAGTTAGAGATAGTTCTTTCTCATTGAATCTAGAAAAGAAATAAATTAACTCAGTTTTATTCATATTAAATTGAATTTAATTGATATCTGCTCTGATAAAGATTTTCTTTACAGCTTTTTCAGTCACTTTTAAATTTTCTTTAATAGTTTTTGAGCTGTAGACTAGATCAATATTATCTATATAACTCAAAAATTGCACTATTTTTATATTTCTATCTTTGAATAGATATGCAGTGTATATTATAAATAAAATGAATGAGATTGAAGATTCTTATAATACTTTTATTTTTATCTCAGTCTTGTCTCATTTCATTCAATCAAAGAAAAGTTGTATGATTCTTTTAGATATATAACAGTTAACTCATTTTATTAGAGAAAGTAACAGTTTTAACATTTTCAAAGTCTGAATTAACTTTGACTTTGAAACATGATTAAATGCTTCTTTTATATCAATAAAAACTGCAGTTGAGATCAGATCTTCATGCTTTACTATTTGAATATCATGAACAACTGAGAGAACAGTGTTAATTAAAGAACATTGTTTTCTATCTCTCATTTATTCACTGAATAAAAGAGAGTTATTAATAGAGCTTATAAAAGATAGTTGAGTAGTTATTATCTTTTTCAAAATCTTTTCTAGATAGTTTAATAGAGATATTACTCTATATAACTTAGAAATTGAAGTTTTTCTATTAGATTTTGTAAGAATCACTTCAGTGACTTCTCTCCAGTATTCAGAATAATATTCATTTTTCAAGAGATTGAAAAAGAGCTCAAAATATTCATTCTTTAAGTAGGAATATGTATTTTAAATAATTCAGTAATTAATTGAATCAGACTCTGCAGCAGTTTTAATAGAACTTGAGAAGATAGCTGACTCTAATTCATCTTGTGTAAAATCAGGTTATTTTCAGTCATTTTTCTCAATGTAGTGAAGAAGTAATATATTCTCTTTCTCTAAATATGAATCTGAATCTGATGAGTTCTGAAAGAGAATTCTTATAAAAGCTTGACATTTTTCCTTAAAGGAGTTTACTATATATGATTTATTCTGAAACTCATATTCTAAGATTGGAAGTTTTGCTACACTTCTTATTTTAGTATAGTTAAAAGCTTTAAAAACTTTCTTTTCTTATGCTTCTTCAAGAAACTTATTTCAGCAGTCTGTTTTAGCTCTTTTAATATCTGAAAAATATTCATTTCTAACAGCTTTGAACTCTTTATCAGATATTATATTATTCTTTCAATCTCTTCTAGCAGTAGCTAATTCTTTTCTTTTAGATGAGATATTCTTATTTTATCAAGATTTTGAATACTCAGAAGATTTTCACTTTAAAATATTATCTCTAACACTTGTTAGAATAATACATGTAATGAGCTTCACTCTATTCTCAATTATTTCATTTGAGATATCTTGATCAGAATTTCAATATAGCTCACTCTGTCTTTCAGATTTTAACAGTTTTATACTTTTTTCAACTGCTTTTCAATCAGCTTTTTCAAAGTTAAACTGATTAGAGAGAAGAGAACTTTCACTCATTTATTGTTCACTCACTTCAATATCAAATTGAATAATCTCATGATCTGATTCTGATGTCTCATTTGAATTAATAAATCAGTTTACAAGTCTTTTTTTCATTAGATTTTATAATATGAAGATTAGATCTATAATAGATTTTTGTTTCATGTCTTTTCTAAAGAATGTTTATTGATCAGACTTATTAATCAAATCTATTGAATACTCAAAGATTTATTCAATCAGATTATCAGCTCTTACTGCTCTCTTACATTCTGAATTTTATTAGAGATGATATGTATTGAAATCTTCTGCAATTATAGAGTTTCTTAATAAAGTTATATTCAGAAATTCTCTATCAATTATTCAGATATTGTTATTTTTCTTCAATAACTTTTCATTATAGATATTTATAAGCTGTATAGTATTAAACTTATTTTCTTTATCTATAATATCACTCATCAGAATATCAGTGTCAGACATGATATCAAATCTTAGATTAAATTAATATCCTGATCTCTTTCTTTCATAGATCACTACTCTTGATATTATCTCAGACTTTTGAGATAGAAAGTAGTAGTAGCTTGAATGAGAAATAATATATTTTCACTCAGTATTAAAATTCAGTTTCTGAAGCAGTATAAAATCAACCTTTTATTTAAATATAATTTGAAGACAAGAATAAATACAATTTGAGTTTCTATTCACATTATTTTAAATAAATGTGATTTTTGAAGTGTTTTTAAAATTTTTTTGTTGTTTTTGTTGTATATTCATACTAAAAGAGAGTGTAGATAGAGTAGAATCTAATCACTATCATCAGATACTAAATTATAACTATTTTGAAAAGTAGGAATCTCAACTGCTTGCATTATATCTAGTTTATTATCAGAGTTATTTCTCAATTCTCTAATCTTAACAGAAGTTTGAGAATTCAAATTCTGTTTACATTTAGCTGAAGTATTGAAGTTTGAAGATTTAGATAGTTGAAAGTTTCTTCTTTTTGAGCTTACAGTTGTAAGTTTACTGACTTGACTCTTGTCTTCAGTTCTAGATTGATTTTGAGCTTCATCTTTTCTTCAGTTCTTTTGAGTTCTTGAAGTAAACATACATTCTTTTAAGCTAGATGTATATTTTTCTTTGTATTTAGAGCACTTAAGCATAGTGTATTAATATATTTCATCTCTTTTTAAGCATGTTTCATATTTATGCTCACTAGTTTTATGATCTCTGTCACAGAATGCATATTTTAAGTCTCTAAAACATGAGATTGTAAAGTATTCATATCTTTGACAGTTTAAACATTATTATTATTATTCTTCAATTATAGATGTATGCAGTCAGAGACTATGACATCTACCTGAGAACTTTTAGTTCTCAGGGTTTTCCTATATCTGTAAAGTTAACTATTATACATTCATCAATTTCAGATATGTAAAATCAGAAAATTCCAGCTCAGAATACAAAAACTGTTTACAAATTGCAGTGTTTTAACATCTTCTGGTACTTTGAAACCATTTGACAATATTATGACAAAGGAAAAGAGAACACAGTCTTAAAGATAGACACATTAAATAGATAGACAGAAAGAAATTGAAAGAAAAAGATAAAGTAAAGAAAGACTGTAATAAAACAAATTATTAAAAGATAGTATATAGCTGTTTTAACAGACTATATCTGGTTGCTTTCCTTCTCTTCATATTCAGATAATTCTGAATTTAGCCATTTTCTTGTAGCTGCTTGAGTTTCTGATAGAAAGTCTATTAAGTATTTAATTCCTGTCTCAGTTGAGAATAAGAATCTCATATTTAATTGATTTAGATCATACTTCTCTTTCAATCTGGCTCTGAGACTATTGTATAATGCACAGTGCATTACAATATGCTCAGGATTCTCATTTGTATTGCAGAATGAGCATTCTATTGAGTCAAATCTATCATTAAATCTTTGTATATGAGATTTGAAATAGTCATGTTCTAGTTTCAGCTGTATTATAGATGAGAATATTTTCTTTTTATATTTAATTGAATAAGATTTTCACTTGGGTTTTGTTTCAAATCTTGAATAATGTATACTCTTCTTTTGTTTCTGCCAGCTTTCATTTCACTTGTCTAAACAAGATTCTTTTATTTTTCTCTTTATAAAAGATCAGAACATAATTTTTTGAATAGATCTGCTTAATTCTGCACCCTTTTTTGCAGCTGAATCAGCCAATTCATTGTCATGAATATTCATATGAGCAGGAACTCAGTGCAGATGAATTATCAGCTTTAATGTTCTTCTCTTTTGAATTTTCAAAACAGAGTTTAAGATCAGTTCAAGATTCATTTGATCATTATGAATCTGACTATTTCTAAGTCTTTTTAAAGTAGCTTGACTATCAGAGAATATTCATGTCTCTTTCAAATAATTTCCTCTTTTATGAGATTTTATTTCAATGAGTTTAAAAGCTTTCACTATTACAAATAGTTCAGCATCAAAGACTTCACATTCACAGCCTAGATTTCAGAAATCTGAGATAAAATTAATATTATCTTCAGTATAAGCAATGCCTGTATCTAATCTATTCAAGTTCTCATTTTTTGAGTCATCTGAATAAATCAGAATAGAGTCTTTTATATTGATTATAGAAATTCTCTTCAAATGCTGTTCATATTCTTTCTCTTTTGATAGTTCACTTATTTGTAAGTCTATAAGAGATTCAAGCTTTTCTCTCTAGAGAGATAACTTCTCATGATCAACTTTTTCAACATTTAAAGAAGAAAATTGATTTTTAATCAGAGAGCATATTCTGTACAGTTGAGAAGGCATTTTCTTTGAAGAATTATTTTCATTTCAATCAAGAAATCTATTTCAATCCAGTTCATTTCCAGAGTTAATTGATGGAAATGAAGAAGAGACTCTTTCTCTGATTATATGATTTAAGCTCATCTTTACAACTCTCAGAGTATAGTTCATACAGATGTTTTCAAATCTAATAACAGGAGAAGGAATTGAAGCTTCAATTTCCATTGCTTTGATAGAAGATGATTTGAATACTCTCAGAATTCTTCTCAAGGCTCTGTTTTACAGACTTTGAAAGAGTTCAGTGAAATTCTCTTGATTATTTCATCAAACTTGAACTTTATAATCAGCTACTGATGTAATACAGGCTATATATAACTGTCTCATAGCCTGGAAGAATAGACCTCTCTCTGCATTTGATAGTCTGATTATGTTATTCAATAGTCTTTCTGCCTTGACAGTTCTTTGTTGTATGTGATATTTAAAATTCAACTTGAAGTTTAATCATACTTCTAATCATTTGATATTTACACTGAGTTTAATCTCTCTATTTAAAAGAGTTAGAGATAGTTCTTTCTTATTGAATCTAGAAAAGAAATGAATTAACTCAGTTTTATTCATATCAAATTGAATTTAATTGATATCTGCTCTAACAAAGATTTTCTTTGCAGCTTCTTCAATTACTTTCAAATTCTCTTTGATAGTTTTTGAGCTGTAGACTAGATCAATATCATTTATATAACTCAGAGATTGCACTATTCTCATATTTCTATTTTTGAATAGATATGCAGTGTATATTACAAATAAAATGAGTGAGATTGAAGATTTCTGTGATACTTCTATTTTTATCTCAGTCTTGTCTTATTTCATTCCATCAAAGAAGAGTTATATAATTCTTTTAGATATAAAACAGTTAACTCATTTTATTAGAGAAAGTGGCAGTTTTAATATCTTCAATGTCTGAATTAACTTTGACTTTGAAACATGATCAAATGCTTCTTTTATATCAATAAAAACTGCAGTTGAGACCAGACTCTCATACTTTGTTATTTGAATATCATGAACAACTGAGAGAACAGTGTCAATTGCAGAACACTGTTTTCTATCTCTCATTTATTCACTGAATAAAAGAGAATCACTTATAGAGCTTATAAAAGATAGTTGAGTAGCTATTATCTTTTCTAAAACCTTTTCTAGACAGTTCAATAGAGATATTACTCTATATAACTTAGAAATTGAAGTTTTTCTATTAGGTTTTGTAAGAATCACTCCAGTGGCTTCTCTTCAGCATTCAGAATGATATTCATTTTTCAAGAGATTGAAAAAGAGCTCAAAATATTCATTCTTTAAGTAGAAATATGTATTTTGAATAATCAAGTGATTAATTGAATCAGGATCTGCAGCAGTTTTAACAGAACTTGAGAAGATAGCTGACTCTAATTCATCTTATATAAGATCAGGCCATTCTCAGTCATTTTTATCAATATAGTTGAGAAGTGATATATTCTCTTTCTCTGAATCTGAATCTGAATCTGGTGAGTTCTGAAAGAGAATTCTCATGAAAGCTTGATATTTTTTCTCAAAAGAGTTTGCTGTATATGATTCATTCTGAAACTCATATTCTAAGACTGGAAGTTTTGCTACACTTCTTGTTTTAGTATAGTTAAAAGCTTTAAAAACTTTCTTTTCTTATGCTTCTTCAAGAAATTTATTCCAGCAGTCTGTTTTAGCTCTTTTAATATCTGAAAAATATTCATTTCTGACAGCTTTGAACTCTTTATCAGATATTATATCATTCTTTCACTCTCTTTTAGCAGTAGCTAATTCTTTTCTTTTAGATAAGATATTCTCATTTCATCAAGGTTTTGAATACTCAGAAGATTTTCTCTTTGAAATATTATCTCTAACACTTGTTAGAATAATAGATGTAATAAGCTTCACTCTATTCTCAAGCATTTTATTTGAGATATCTTGATCAGAATTTCAATATAGCTCATTCTGTCTTTCAGATTTTAACAGTTTTATGCTTTCTTCAACTGCTTTTCAATCAGCTTTTTCAAAGTTATACTGATTAGAGAGAAGAGGATTTTCACTCATTTGTTTTTCACTCAGTTTAATATTAAATTGAATAATCTCATGACCTGATTCTGATGTCTCATTTGAATTAATAAATCAGTTTACAAGTCTTCTTTTCATTAGATTTTGTGACATGAAGATTAGATCTATAATAGACTTCTGTTGCATGTCTTTTCTAAAGAATGTTTGTTGATCAGACTTATTAATCAAATCTATTGAATGCTCAAAGATTCATTCAATCAGATTATCAGCTCTCACTGCTCTCTTGCATTCTGAATTTCATCAGAGATGATGTGTATTGAAATCTTCTACAATTATAGAGTTTCTTAATGAAGTTATGTTCAGAAATCCTCTATCAATTATTCAGATATTGTTATTTTTCTTCAATGACTTTTCATTATAGATATTTATAAGCTGTATAGTATCAAACTCATTTTCTTTATCTATAATATCACTCACCAGAATATCAGGGTTAGACATGATATCAAATCTTAGATTAAATTGATATCTTGATCTCTTTCTTTCATAGATCACTACTCTTGACTTTATCTCAGACTTTTGAGATAGAAAGCAGTAGTAGCTTGAATGAGAAATGATGTAATTTTGCTCAGCATCAAAATTCAGTTCCTGAAGTAGTATAAAATCAACTTTTTATTCAAATACAATTTGAAGACAAGAATAAATACAATTTGAGTTTCTATTCACATTATTTTAAATAAATGTGATTTTTGAAGAGTTTTTAAACTTTTTTTATTATTTTTGTTGTATATTCATACTAAAAGAGAGTAGAGATAGAGTAGGATCTAGTCACTATCATCAGATAGTAGATTATAACTATTTTGAAAAGTAGGGATCTCAACTGCTTGCATTATATGTAGTTTATCATCAGAGTCATTTCTCAATTCTCTAATCTTAACAGGAGTTTGAGAATTCAAATTCTGTTTATATTTAGTGAGAGAATTGAAGTTTGAAGATTTAGATAGTTGAGAGTTTCTTCTTTTTAAGCTTGCAGTTGTAAGTCTACTGGCTGAACTCTTCTCTTCAGTTCTAGATTGACTTTGAGCTTCATCTTTTCTTCAGTTCTTTTGAGTTCTAGAAGCAAACATACATTCTTTTGAGCTAGATGCATGTTTTTCTTTATAATTAGAGCACTTAAGCAGAGTGTGTTGACATATTTCATCTCTTTTTGAGCATGTTTCATATTTATGCTCACTAGTTTTGTGATCTCTGGCACAGAATGCACATTTTGAGTCTCTAAAACATGAGATTGCAAAGTATTCATATCTTTGACAGTTTGAACACTGTATTTGAGCTTTGAGATTCATTCTTGAGTCTTTGTATTCATGAACTCTCATTTTCAAATCTGCTACTCTTACTTCAGAGATCTTTGACTGTTCAAGTGTTTTTATATATACTAGAACAGAGGCATTTCTCCTGCTTTGTCTGAACTTAATTGAATTTAGTTATACAGGCTTCTTTCTCAGTTGAATAGAGTTATATTCTTTCAATTCATTTTTAAGAAGTAGTATTTCTTCTTCATAGTCAAAAATTTCAACTGAAATATCATGAAGAATGAATTTGTCTCACTTTTCATCTCTCTCAGATAGAATTGTTGTGTTTAGCAAAGATTCTGCTGCTGACTTTCAGAGATTCTCATTCTGAATAAGGAATTCAGCACTGAATTCAGACATTGTAGTCAGAATGATGGAGTTTTCAAAGAATAATAACTTAATTAAAGCTATAACTAGTTTTTGAACTTTAATATCAGTCATTAACTGAGAAAAGAACTGCTGATTAATTTCATTTCTGATTCTGAAAATAAGATTTGAGTTTAGCTCATTTCTTTACAGAATGTTCTGATTTGAGACTTTGAGAATAAGTCTTCTATTTCTGAAGATTTGAAAGTTTTTCTCTTTTTACATTTTCTTTTTCACTTTTCTATGAATAGAGATATGAACAGTATTCTTCTCAGTTTTCTCAGGATTTTGAGCAGGTTTTGAGACAGCAGGTTTAGAGATAGCAGATTCAGCTGCTTGAGTACATGTTTTCTTCTGATTCAAAGAAGAAGAAGTAGTAGGAAAAAAGAAAGAAGAGCAAGATAAAGAGTCAGTGATTGTATAAGAAATTTTCAATGTTTTTTGAACTGTGTTTGAGATTTCAAGTTTGAACTTGATCATCTTCTGTAGTTGTCTAGCCTGAGCATGAAGAATTAACAGAACTTCTTCATTCATCTCACTCAGACACTGCTTTTCAAGAATCTTGCTTACTTTTTCAAGTTTCTGTATTTCAAGAACTTGTTGTTTCTCTATTTCTTCTTTCTTTCTTCTCTTCAGAATTTCAATCTCAGAAATAGCACTTGAGAAAGCATCTTTTTCCACATCAACTGAGTGTATTTTTGAACTTATTATTCTCACTCAATGAAAAGTTGATCAGACTGTTTCAATTGAGATATTTCTAAGTCTGTTTTCAATTGAAAAGTTGATCAGACTGTTTCAAAAGAAGAATAAAAGACTTTTGTGTATAAAATACCTGATTTTTTTCACACTAGTTCAGTAACTAGATTAGATTTTTGAAGAGAATCTAATAAACTAAAATTGATTTTTGAGATAAATCAATAAAATCTTTACAATCTCTTTCTTGAGATACAGTGAGAAAGAGTATGATATCAATTGATAATGAATCAGATAATATAACAGTTTTTAAGAGAAAAACTGACAAAAAATAAATCAATTTTTTGCAGAGAAATTAATTAAAACTATTCAATTTTATTCTAAATCATTCAATTCTTCTCACACAACAAGTGTGCAACTCAAATCAGTTAATAAAGAGTGTAAAAAAGAATTAAGTATTAATAAAAGCTCTTCAGCCACTGAAAAATAATTCTTACTTAAAAGAATATGAAATTATGACAGAAAACAGCTCTGTTTTTTATTCTTTGTAAGAATATTGTATAAAATTCAGAGAAAAACATCTTACTTTTTCAAGAGAAGTAAAAAACTATTTCTAAGATCTTTTTTTTGCATTAACTGCTGCAGAAGAATGAGATAGAAACTGCTAAGATATACACTACTGTATATTCTTTATCAAGACTTTCCCTCTTCAGAGTCTTGATATTATAGAGAATATAAGTCTGTTTCTATATAATAATATAAATATTGTCAGTGAGATGTAGAAGAACTGGTTATTTATATCTCAAAATAGAAGACTTTGTCAATGATTATATCAATATAGAGTTAATTCTCAAATTCAATAGATATCTAGTGTTGCTGTTCTCAATCTCTTGCAGAATCTATTGAATATTAAGATATTAAAGCTAGATTTAATATATCTCACTGTGCAGGGATCAAAGGCTCAGTCAGACCTTGAAGTATACTGATTTTATAGTTGTTGATGTGCTGTTGACTCATTGTTCACTGGTTATGTATTGAATGCTGTTGCCAAGGTATCTTTTTGTATTGTTCTGTCCGGGATGGGCCAGATTGAGAGGGGTAGTACAAGGGTGAGACTTGGTGTTGAAGTCTAGATACACTGACAACAGACCGTGGAGGTTGCACTTCAGAAGAGTTCGTTGATTATGTGCTTGATATTATCACTGAGGTATCTTTTTGTATTTTTCTGCCGGGGATGGGCCAGATTGGGAAGGGCGGTACAAGGGTGAGACTTGGCGTTGGTGTTTTGGAACATCAAAGATGGACAGGGTTTTCGCGGAGGTCGCTCCTCGGGATATCTCCACAACTACAGATCGGGGATCTTCCAAAATCGAGAAGATTGGTGCATATGGCTAGGTCTCTTCACCTTACAATTTGTATGGCACTTTGGCCCGGGGTTGTGGTGTGGTAGGGGAGAATGGGGGATAATCCCACACAGGAGTTTCGAACAACGTCCGGTTCACGTTTGGCTGGATAACTCCACCACCACACAGGGTATGCGGTCGGCGATGCGGTCAGAATGTTCGTATGATCGAGGGCTTTTCGATGGATCTATCGGCGGGTTCTTATTCGAAAAATCGAGCGAGTTCGTGGTGAAGCGGTTGATTGTCTCCAATGTCTATCTCATTCTTCTGCCTGACAGTTTAAACACTGTATTTGAGCTTTGAGATTCATTCTTGAGTCTTTGTATTCATGAACTCTCATTTTCAAATCTGCTACTCTTACTTCAGAGATCTTTAACTGTTTAAGTGTTTTTATATATACTAGAACAGAGACATTTCTTCTGCTTTATCTGAACTCAATTGAATTTAGTCATACAGGCTCTTTTCTCAGTTAAATAGAGTTGTATTCTTTCAATTTATTTTTAAGAAGTAGTATTTCTTCTTCACAGTCAAAAATTTCAACTGAAATATTATAAAGATTGAATTTATCTCACTTTTCATCTCTCTCAGATAGAATTATTATGTTTAGTAAAGATTCTACTGCTGATTTTCAGAGATTCTTATTCTGAATAAGGAATTCAGCACTGAATTCAGACATTGTATTCAGAATGATGAAGTTTTCAAAGAATAATGACTTAATTAAAGCTATAACTCATTTTTGAACTTTAATATCAGTTATTAACTGAGAAAAGAACTGCTGATTAATTTCATTTCTGATTCTAAAAATGAGATTTGAGTTTAGCTTGTTTCTTTGCAGAATATTCTGATTTAAAACTTTGAGAATAAGTCTTCTATTTCTGAAGATTTGAAAGTTTTTCTCTTTTTATATTTTCTTTTTCACTTTTCTATGAATAGAAGTATGAGCAGTATTCTTCTCAGTTTTCTCAGGATTTTAAGCAGATTTTGAGATAGCAGATTTAGAGATAGCAGATTCAGCTGCTTGAGCATATATTTTCTTCTGATTTAAAGAAGAAGAAGAAGTAGAAAAAAAAGAAGAAGAGTAAGATGAAGAATCAGTGATTGTACTAGAAATTTTCAATGTTTTTTGAACTGTGTTTAAAATTCTAAGTTTGAACTTGATTATCTTCTGTAGTTATCTAGTCTGAGTATGAAGAATTAACAGAACTTCTTCATTTATCTCACTTAAACACTGCTTTTCAAGAATCTTGTTTACTTTTTCAAGTTTCTGTATTTTAAGAACTTGTTGTTTTTCTATTTCTTCTTTCTTTCTTCTCTTCAGAATTTCAATCTCAGAAATAGTATTTGAGAAAGCATCTTTTTCTACATTAACTGAGTGTATTTTTAAACTTATTATTCTCACTCAATGAAAAGTTGATCAGACTGTTTCAATTGAGATATTTATTAAACTCTTTTGAAAAGTTGATCAGACTGTTTCAATTAAGAGATTTCTAAGTCTGTTTTTAATTGAAAAGTTGATCAGACTATTTCAAAAGAAGAATAAAAGACTTTTGTGTATAAAATATCTGATTTTTTTCACACTAGTTCAGTAACTAGATTAGATTTTTAAAGAGAATTTAATAAACTAAAATTGATTTTTAAGATAAATCAATAAAATCTTTACAATCTCTTTCATGAGATACAGTATTATTATTATTATTATTATTCTTCAATTATAGATGTATGCAGTCAGAGGCTATGACATCTACCTGAGAACTTTTAGTTCTCAGAGGTTTTTCTATATCTGTAAAGTTAAGTATTATACATTTATCAATTTCAGACATGTAAAATCAGAAAATTCCAGCTCAGAATACAAAAACTATTTATAAATTACAGTATTTTAACATCTTCTAATACTTTGAAATCATTTGATAATATCATGACAAAGGAAAAGAGAACACAGTCTTAAAGATAGACACATTAAATAGATAGATAGAAAGAAATTAAAAGAAAAAGATAAAGTAAAGAGAGTTATAGAATAAGATCTCTACAGTTTATATCTTAAGCTATATACATATTTTAACATTCTATATAACTGATCACTGTCTCTGTTCTCTCAGGCCTGCTTCAGAGATTATTATTTTCTTTAAAGAGTCATCACTCAGCTAGCTTCTGTAACTAGCTTATTCATAAGTGAGATTCTCACTAAGAATAATATCAGAGCTACTCAATTCTAGTTAAGTCTCTAATCTTTCAGCTGTTAATCTCAGTATTTCAGTCTATCAATTGACTGTCACAGTCTTGCTTGCACTAATTATCTATTAAGAGTATCTAAGTCTCATCTCATCTAGATTGTTTCTAGGCTCAGAGTGTTCTAATCAGATAGTTTTTAAATCTCATTCTCTGAAAGTGAGTGTCTAGAGTGAGAGAGATGAGATCTGGTCAGTTAAGCTTGACAATGATTCACTATTCTGCAGATACTCTAGACCTTAATTACTTTAGTACTGATCTAACTTGAAGCATCTGAAGAACTGTTAATTCTAAGATCAGTGAGAATTATCACTCAGAAACCTCTGAAATGAACATCTTAAGCTTGACAATGATTTGCTATAGTGCACCCGAGGGCCTCTGATACTGTTTTATAACTTAACAGTGAAAGCTGTGATTAAGATGACTCTTACAGGGTTTGAACCTGCCCCCTCTTAGCATTCATTCCCCGGGGGGAAGGCCGCTAATTGTGGCTTCATGGTAGCGTAGTTAACCACTACGCCACCGGGCCTTTGAGATACAGTGAGAAAAAGTATAATATCAATTAATAATAAATCAGATAATATGACAGTTTTTGAGAGAAAAACTGATAAAAAATAAATCAATTTTTTATAAAGAAATTGATTAAAACTATTCAATTTTATTCTAAATCATTCAATTCTTCTCACACAATAAGTATACAACTCAAATCAGTTAATAAAGAGTGTAAAAAGAAATTAAGTATTAATGAAAGCTCTTCAATTACTGAAAAAGTAATTCTTACTTAAAAGAATATGAAATTATAATAGAAAACAGCTCTGTTTTTAATTCTTTATAAGAATATTGTATAAAATTCATAGAAAAACATCTTACTTTTTCAAGAGAAGTAAAAAACTATTTCTAAGATCTTTTTTTTGTATTAACTGCTACAGAAGAATGAGATAGAAACTGCTAAGATATACACTACTGTATACTCTCTATCAAGACTTTCTCTCTTCAGAGTCTTGATATTATAAAGAATATAAGTCTATTTCTATATAATAATATAAATATTATTAGTGAGATATAGAGAAACTGATTATTTATATCTCAAAATAGAAGACTTTGTCAATGATTATATCAATATAAAGTTAATTCTCAAATTCAATAGAAATCTAGTATTACTGTTCTCAATCTCTTACAGAATCTATTAAATATTAAGATATTAAAACTAGATTTAATATATCTCACTATGCAGAGATCAAAGACTCAGTCAGATCTTGAAGTATTATGATTCAAAGGTTGCTTAAGCCAGCGTATGATTACAGGCGTACGCCGGCTTCTTATATATTGTAATATCGTACACTAAATTAATTAGTGGCCGCTATGGCCCTCTTTACACTCGTAAGCTAGTTCGGAAGTGGCCGCGTTATTATCCGACGGTCGTACATTCTTCTGAACTACATCCTCCCCCACCAGATTCAGTCACGCCCACATGACCATGTTGTACACCCTAGCTTCATGCGGATTAGCTCGCCACTAGCATTTCACAATTGTGTGGCCTATCTCTGATTCGGCTAGTGTTCTGTGTATGCCCTTATAAAGAAACTTTCACTATATTACATCACTCATTCACTAACTTTTTTCATCCTTCAATTATCTTCTTCATCATCATCAAATGCTGTCATCATTCAAGATTTCTACCTCTTCTTCTGTTCAACTCTTTCTATCTGTTCATCTATCACATCATACATGTTTCTGGCCATAGCTCTCTGTTCTCACAACAAGCATCATTATAGTACTCATACTAGGCAGTTTGTTAGCAGTAAGTGTAATACATTGTGAAATGTGATCAGGACTTGTTTATCTTCTAATAATCATCAGAATGTATTATCATGAATGACATATCTTCTTCATCTTCTTGTATATTCTCAATCATTTTTTCTTCTCAGTGGATTTCTGATCATGTTTCCTGACATGATTTGTGTGAATACAGATACTGATATATTTGTTTTTATTTATATAGAATCTTCACATGTTGACAGATCTGTATCTACTGATAATAGTGAACTCAATGTTGAATCATTGATCAAGAACTTGAAGAATATGATAATAAAGAAATTGTCTGTGTCATATGTGACTGAATCTTCTATGTCTCTCTCTGTCTCTTCTACTGCTTCTTCTTCTGCTACTCTCTCTCAATCTTCTACACTTGCCTCTGTGTCTGATTCTCTCACTCTCACTATCTCTGTTTCTGCAACTCTCACTTCTGCTACTTCTGCTTCTACTGCTGTCTTCATTACTAGCTCTTCTCATTTCAAGAAGATGTTGCATAGACTCAGTGAATCACATTTCTCAGTATATACACTTTCACTCTTCTTACTGATCTCTAGAATGATTTATTATATGAAGATGATGTATAATATAACTATCTAAAGCTCAGTCACAGACACTGATTATTATATTCATTTTAAATATTTATAATAAGATAATTATTTATTCATTTCAGAGAATCATCTTCTCTCTTAACAGTATTGAGATTGTAAGTCTTTTTCTTTTTATCTTTTCTTTCTGATGCTGATTTTTCTATTCTTAGAGAAAATCATTATAAGTTTTATTATGCATGAAGTCATGACATTCACAGATACTAAGAAACTTTTCACAACTGTTAAATTCAATATTATAAGTATATTCACTCTGACAAATATCTTCAGCATAATCAACTTATATCAGCCTATTCTCTGATATTTGTTATCTGACTTCATGATACAGGTGAAGAATATTCATGTTTTCAGAAACAGAAACATGAATGTTATACTCTTTTACACCTGCAGGCATGAGGCTTATACACCTTGTCTGAGATATTATTATAAAAATAAGCTGTTTGCACACTGTGTTCTGCTTTCTGTATTCTCTCATGTCTCTCTCTCTCTTTCTGAGAAGTCTCATGCATGTTGTAATTGTGTGTACAATTCTAAGATCAGTGAGTATTTATTTGATATTTATTATCTCTGCTTTTTGTGATTTCATACACTAATAATAGTTCTTAGTTGCTTCAGCATCAGAGATCATTTTAATTGAAGATGATAACATCACTGAGACTACTCTCTTTTACTCTCAAGCTTCTCTCATTACTTTCTCTCTCTTCTCTGTGAGAAAGATTGTGCACACACTGAATTATAAGTTTATTATTATTATTATTATTCTTCCATTATACTCATATGCAAGCGGAGCTTATGATGAGTCCTTGCGTGATGTTAAATACAGGTCAAGTGTTGATTATACAGGAGGAAATACAGGTGTTGAGACCATGCCAAGATAACAAGAACATAGGAAAATACAAAGGAGTGACAATTAGATACATGCGATAATAACTTCCCAGCCCAGGAACATAGAGTGATTCATTGAAGCGATTTGTACATCTCTGTATTTATTAGGAACCTGAGGTGCTTGAGTTCCGGATTTAATGTATCCCCTGCGGGTTTTGAACCCACACGCCTTGGTTTCCCACGCCAAGGCGCTACCGGGTGGCCGCATTAACCATTCGGCCACCGGGGCAACTGAATTATAAGTGTTCAGCCTCAGGTAGCTTCTGTTGTTCATCTGGTTCTGTGTCTCCCTCTTTCATTTCTTCTGTCTTCATCCTCTCTTTCTTGACTTCTGATCCTGTGAGTCCTGCACTCTTCTTCAATTTCTCTACACATACACATATGCATTTCTATATTAGCATTCCAGTCAATCTTATGATAAATGACATTAATGTCATACACAGAGCAGTAGAGGAATCAGAGACATGTATGATATTATTACAAGAGCAGCTTGCAGCTCTCAAATTCCTTGTAAACCTTGAGTTTTGAGATTTTCTTTATTTTTAATGTTTTTTGAGTGATGTGGCATTGAAAATAGATTAAACATGTGATATATGAAAATGAATGAGATGTGTATGATAACATTTGTCTTTTACAGCTAACTCTTATAATTGATGATTAATTCATTTCTTTTTTCTTACACTTTTTCTTCATCTGCTAGTCACTACTCTTATACAACCTCTATATAATACAGTATTCAGTGACTAGGTTTAGCAGCTTTCATCTTTTGTAATTCTGTCTTATATATTATACTGTCTCTCTTCACTCACTCAGATTACTACAGTGAATAGCTCATTGAAACTAATCTTACCTGATCTCTGAGCATTCTCAGAGATTGAGATGACTTGATCTCACACATCTATGAATGTTTCAGATAGTTCATTCTCTGTGATCTCTGTGATTGAACTAGTATAAACAGTTAAATTCAACTCTGAATTTCTTTTTCTTCTGTAATCTGACTCATATACAAGTCTGCTGCTTTGAGATCACTCTTTATCATATTACACTCACTGTCTGCAGTATGTTATTATACAATCAGTTACAGTCTCATCACTTATTGAAGTGTGATATTTATCTGATTTCTTCATTTCTTCTCATTCTTTTCTTATAATCATGAAAAGATCAGAATAAGTGAGATTATCTGATTTATAAGTATCTATGATTTCTCTTACTTCATGAGACTTTTTAATTATAAGTCTCTTCTTTTTCAACACTGATAATAGTGCTGTAGATAATTATAATTCACTCAGATCTTATATCTTTGCTTTCATAAGTCATGAATTATTTATTATGTTGTATAAGATCTGTTCCTCTGATTCTTTCAATGTGTAGATTTTCAGAGAATGTGATTTGAGTATTTTATATGACTCAAATCATCTAGATTGAAACTTCTCAGAACTCTCATTATGTATCAGAACTCACATTCTCATCTTGAGACTTAATTTCTTAACTAGTGAGTCTTATATTCTTTTCTATTGAATTACTCAGTTCAGGAGTAACTTATTAGCTTTTATATGTGTGTGACTGATCTCTTTCAATCTTGATTCTATGTTCACAACTGTTATGTCTGCAACTGCTGTTTTCTTTCTCATCTTTTTCAAAGCATTCTTCAGAATGCGCGGATGCAATTCATACAACAGATAGAATGATGAACACTTAAAGACTGCATGCTGCTGAATTTGCATGACTAATAGCACCTGACTGAGATATCCATCTCATAATCTCATAGGCTTACTCACTAGATATTTTGTCAGTATGTTATCTAAGATTTCATTCAAGTGTTTCATCTTTCTGTTCATCTGTGAATGATATAACATTGTTCTACAATGTCTTGTCTGTAATTGACTCATGAAATGCCTCATCACTCCTTCTATGAGGTTCATACTGTTATCAGTTAGAATCTCGCACAGCATTCTATAGTTAATATAGATCTCATTATATAGAAACTTTATCATCACCTTCTCTATCATCTCTGAAACTGCTTTCACAACTGGCCAGTCAGTAGTGTAATCAATAGCAGTGATTATTCATTGATTTTCATTTAGTATTCACAGTAATATATCTATAAGATTCATCTCTCATTATTTAAACAGTTGTATTATACACTTCATCTGATATTATACTTTCTCACATTCTAATCCTTTCTTAGATTCTTTCATAATCTGATAATTCAGACACTCATGAGTGTACATCTGAATGTTCTTGATCATGCTTGATCAGTATACTCTTGATTTAAGTACACTCATGAGTTCAGAGCTTTCTAAGTGGCTGAATTCCTTGTGCATGTGAGTCATCAAGTCACATCTAAATAAAGATTTCAGATAGAGAGCTTCTGCATATTCTAGATTGTGATAAAGCATAACATTGTTTTTCAATTTCTCTAACTTGAAGTTCAGAAGCATCTCTTCTACTTCTCTTACAAGATGCTTATTATTCAATATCTTGTCATTCTTCAAGTGAGAGATCATGATATTCACTCATTCTGATTCCTTGCATTCTCTCAGCACATTTAACATGAACATTTCTTATGTCTGGTTCACAGGATTCTCACTCATGAAATCAGGTCTGCAACTGATTGCATCAGACATCACAGTGTTCAATCTCTTTCAGTATTTGATATGAAGATTATACACTTGAAACTCTGAGATTCAACATGCTAAGCATTTGAAAGGTTTTATCATTAATTGTAGATAGACAAGGCTTTTATAATTCATGATTATCATACTCATTATTAATATATTTATTTCACAACATCAGTATGTGCTTAATCACTAGCAATTTCTTTTCATGTACTGAGTAATTGAGCTCAGCACCTGATAGTTTTCTATCATTATACATCACTGAGTGCAGCTTACTGTTCTTACTTATCTGTAGAAGAGCATCTCTGATAGCTCATTCAGATACATTTATCTCAATGTAGAAAGATTTATTATAATCTGATTGAATAAGCACTGAGAATATTATTACATATTTTCTCAGTGTGAGAAAAGCCTCTTCACATGTGATATTTTAGATAATTGAATGAAACTTCTTCTTTCACAGATTTGTATCTATTTCTCTTAAGAGATCTGAGAGTGATGCAGATATTCATGTAAAATTCTTGATGAATCTGTGATAATATGAGACTAACTCAAGAAACTGTCATATATAATGTACATTTCTCAGCCACAGTCAATTTGCTATAACATTTAATTTCTTCAAGATAAGATATATACAGTCATCACTCACTACATGTTCTATAAACTTCAACTCTTTCATTTCAAACATATACTTTATTGATTTAACATAGAGCTTATGCTCTGTCAGAGTTATAAGCACTTTATTAAGATACTTCAGATATTTGTTGTATGAGTTTGAAAAGACTAGAATGTTATTGAGATATATAAGATATAAGGTTTCATTCTGTTTATAAAGAATTATATTTATCATTGTTTAAAAGATGACAGATGCATTTATCAGACTGAATGATATTATCAGGAATTTGAACTTCTCTTATTATATATTAAATATCATTCACAGAACTGACAGTTCATCTACATGAATCTGTCAGTATTCTGAGAGAAGATCAATCTTTGATAGATATTGAGTGTTTTCACCTGTATTCAACTGTTATTGAATCTGTGATAGTGAATATTCATTCTTGATCATAAGCTTATTAAGTGCTTGATAATTGATACACATCTGTCACTCCTCACTCACCTTTTGCACAAATAGAACTGGAAAGTCTCACATGCTTGATAAGAATTGTATGAGACTATATTCTAGAAGATTGATAATCTGACACTTCTGTTCTTCAAGATATGTCTGTGACAGAGAGTATACATTCTGATTAACTGGTTTTGTATCCCTTATGTCAATCTCATGTATGAATCCTCATTTCAGCAGCAATTCTGGTGAAAGATCTGTTCAGAAGATCTTTTCATACTTCTTCAGAAGCTTCTTCATACACTTATTCTCTCATATATCTTTTATCTTAGTTTTCTTCACTTCTGAGTTCTGTATGACATACTGAATGCTTTCAGATGAGGTCTTGCAAATCATTCTCTTTACTTATTAATGTATAAGCAGATTTAATCCTTCTATATCAGAGATGTGAAATATTCTTCTCATATCAGTTGATAGAATTGTATGAACTGTTTTCTTCCTATCAGTCAACTGTATATAGCATATACATCATTGAATCTGTGAATTGAATCTTTGAAATCAATTGAGTCTGAGAATAAGATCATATTTCATATTCTGCAGCTCTTATGCTCAAATATAGTAAGATCATGCTCTGAAGTGCAAGAGAACTCTTACTCTTACAGATGATATCAAATATTAATTATCAGATAATCTTATATGTCAGGAATTCTTCACTTGATGAACCTCTTTCAATCTTTGAATTATATAATTATCAATATATTGTGTAGAAGCTTCTATATCTGCTAACACTTTTACAGTCATCTCTCAATTCTTACTCAAGTGCTTCTTATACATTAATATTTCAGGCTCTAAGATATTGAGATGAGTATTCACTTCATCATTCTTATCTGCATCTTATTCAGAAGTCTGCTTCTTCTTTATATTCACAGAATTCAGAGAGTCATCTATCACAGACATCTCTTTCACTTTGAAGACTTTTCATAGAATATCAGTGAGTGTCTCTGAGCTCACTGATTCTGCTAGTTTTTTGACTCTCTTGCTTCTCTTAACTGTGTATACTGAGTGTAATCTTTTGTATCATGATTTTAGTGTCTGTAGTTGAAGCAAGCTCAATGCTTATAATATCAAGATTTTCACTCAGAGAATCTCTTTTTCAGAGAATTCAGCACTTTAGTGATAACATTCAGATCTAGATTCATTATATTCAGGTGTATGACTTGTGTCATAGAAGTCTGATTATCTGTTCTTCACTAGAATATACTCAATTACAGTATTTTCTGTTACAATTGACTTACTTATTCCTGTATAATAAGAATATTGTATGCTTCTTTCATCATGCCTGATTGTGAGATTAAGTATTTTCATTTCACTCTTAACTCAGATGTAAGATCATGAATAAAGATCTGTAAACAGAAAGATGTTAGAAGCTCTTCATTTAATATAAGATAGTGTAAACTGAAGTGTGTGAAGTATAATGTAAGATCACTCACTTGTCTACACTTAGTGAAGTGTTTATAACACTTATCTCATATGTTCACTTTCTCAAAGTTGTGCAAGATTCATTTGAAAAACTTATTTCATATTTATGAGAATAAATATCACTCTAAGTCTGTGAGATTCATCTTTTTATCAGTCATTTATAATAACTTCACTTTTTTATGTAGAAATGTGACAGATCTTAAGACTTGTTAAAATTTTGTTAGCTGTCTGTCTGTGAGTTCATATTTGATTCAATAATATAATCATATCTGACTTAGTCAGCTGATTGCAGCATCATTTTTTCAGTTGCTATTAAAGCTTGATAACTTCAGCAGATCTTCTGACTTCATATATTTCATACTTAGATTCTCATTCTGCACAGTGATCTCTGATGATGTGTATACTTCTGAAGAGATTATGAATGATTACAATGAGATCTTCAGGTTCAGTATAGTTATCTATCTGTGTAAACATTCAATCTCTCACTACAGATCTAAGATCTGATTTTCTCTATTCTTATTGATGATGATGATTATGTCAGTGAAGCTCTTCATAGTAAATGCTTGATTCACAGTGAATGTCAATTGTTATTTAACTTCTGTCTCAGTCTGTCACTGTGTATACAAGGTCTTGATCTCATTTAGAATCCTCATATATGTACAGAGCTTTGATTTCAGTTCAGCAGTTTCAGTTGTTTTTCTTACTGCTTTGAGTAAACTCTCTGAGAGATTCTGCATATCTTTCAGTTCAGATAGCAGAGAAGGGTGTTGTTTATATTAGCTAGAGAAGGTATTTATTTCAGTGATTTCTTATTGATTGTACAATATCTATTGTTATATCACTGTATTATTATATTACTATATCATTATATTGCTATATTATTATATAATTTCTGTTATCATTGTATGACTCTGATGATGATCACTCCTCTCTTTTTATTCTTCTTTTGAGTAGAGAGTGAACTTCTTTGAATCTGGTTCACTGCTCTCATTCTCTTTCTCACATCTCATCTATTTGCATCTCATATGTGGCATTCATCTGAGTGTGAAGTTTTTCCTCAACAAGTGAAGCAGCATTAATCAGATACTCTTTCACTTATCACTCTTCATACACTATCTTTTGAGACATTCTAGAACCACACTGATATGATAACTACAAATCACTTTGTAAAAAGAATTATCACATCTTGAAGAAGTCTGTGCTTCTCACTGGTTTTTAGACATGCTATCAGATGTGATTCAAAGATTGCTTAAGTCAGTGTACAATTACAGGTGTACACCGGCTTCTTATATATTGTAATATTATATGCTAAATTAATTAGTGGCTGCTATGGCCCCCTTTACACTCGTAAGCTAGTTCGGAAGCGGCCGCGTTATTATCCGACGGTCGTACGTTCTTCCGAACCACAGTATACTGATTTTATAGTTATTGATATGTTATTAACTTATTATTCACTGATTATGTATTGAATGCTGTTGCTGAGGTATCTTTTTGAATTATTCTGTCAGAGATAAGCCAGATTGAGAGAGATAGTACAAGAGTGAGACTTGATATTGAAGTCTAGATACACTGATAACAGACTGCAGAGATTGCACTTCAGAAGTATCTGTTGATTATGTGCTTGATATTACTGTCAAGATATTCTTTTGTATTTTTCTGCTGAGAATAAGCCAGATTGAGAAGGGTGATATGAGGGTGAGACTTGATGTTAATGTTTTGAAATATCAAAGATGAACAGGGTTTTTATGAAGATTGCTTCTCAGATATCTTCACAATTACAGATCAGAGATCTTCCAAAATCAAGAAGATTGATGCATATGACTAGGTCTCTTCACCTTACAATTTGTATGGCAATTTGGCCTGGGGTTGTGATGTGATAGGGGTGAATGAGGGATAATCCCACACAGGAGTTTCAAACAATGTCTGGTTCATGTTTGGCTGGATATCTCCACCACCACACGGGGTATGCGGTCGGCGATGGGGTCAAAATGCTTGTATGATCGAGGGCTTTTCAATGAATCTATCGGCGGGTTCTTATTTGAAAAATCGAGCGAGTTCGTGGTGGAGCGGTTGTCACAGCCTCTATTCTCTTTGTATCACGTTGTCTAAAAGCATTACTTCTGATCATGGTTTATATTCATCACATTGATTTCAAATCACATTATTTCAAATATTAAAGGTCTCAGATTCACTTTTTAAATAAAAATCTAGTCTCAGATAAAGAATATATTTGAATTCTTAGTTACATTTTCATTCTGATTTCATTATTGAGAATGACATTAAATAAGATTATAAAATCACTTCTCACTTACATAATATCATAATATAGTACTCATTTGTTGAAAATTTAATAGAGAGTATTATTAAATATCATTACTTTTCTGAACACAGATTATAATTCATATAATTTTAATTATAAAAAAAATATAAAATATAAAAAAAAACAAAAAATAAAAAATAAAACAAAAACAAGAAAAAATCAGAATGAAAAAAAAAAGAGAAAGAAAAAAAAAATAGAAGAAAAATAAAAAAATAAAAAATAAAAATAAAAAAAATCAAGATTACAGAGTTACAGTATCTTTAAAATACTCACTTCTCAGAGTCTTTATAATATTCATTATCAACTGTATATCTCTCACAGTGAGAATAACACAGCTGCAATGAGTTATTATTTTAATATTATCTAATAAATAATCAGTATATATCTATATAAATGTGAATAATTAGAAAATATACATTTAAAAAGTGTGATCAGAGTGAACTCTGCTGTCACTTGAATAATATTAAGAACAGAATACTGAAATCAATAATTTCTCTCATCAATTTCATAGATAAGATATGTGAAGATAATCTTGAGAAATATAAAATTTCTCAACTTCTAATAAAAACAGATCTCACAGAGAGACTCTATTTTTATAATATCAGAGACTGAGTGTTATTAAAATGTGTTACTTTTATACAATATACATGCACTTACTGCAGTGATTCACTTTCTTTGTATATAACTGAGAGTTGTAGCTTTCTCATGCTGTATGACTCTCTCTGAGATACTGCTGTTAATTTGTAACTCATACAGTCTCTCAGTTCAGTACACACTGTATATATACAGCTCTGTGTGCTGAGACTATGTTGATTATTATGATCTGATATGATACTTGCTTTTCACAGATCATGTTTCATTTGAGAGAGAAGAAAAAAGATATAACTATTATTTTATTAAAGAGAGAATGAATAATTAGTATTATTAAATATAATTTAATTCATCTGTATTTAAAATTTGATTAGTCTATACTCTTCAATTTAAGAGTTTCTAAGAGTGTTTTAATAGTTTTCATACCAGTTTAAACTTAGTAATAAATTGAAGAAGAAGAGAAAAGAGAGAAGAAAGAAATGAGAATAACTTATCTTTATAATATGAAAACAGAGAATCACTGTAATCATTCTCTCTAGTAATAAAGATCTGTTTTCTACATGTATCTCTAATATAGATTATATAATAACTGTATACAAAGAATATCAATAGTGTATGTATTAAATGAAGATAATGTTACTATGTAGCACTGTACTCATTGCTGTACATCTCTGAAAGCTGTTAATAGTTTCTTTATCTCTTTATATTTAATAAGTTAATAATATATTCTGATGCACTTCTTCTTTCATTATTATCATTATTATTATTATTATTATTATTATTATTATCATCATCATCATTATCATTATTATTATTATTATCATTATTATATCTTTACTAGCTGTCTTCTCTGTCTTCATCTTCTCTTAATACTTATTAAAATCAATTATGTCATCTCTCTTCAAATATTCTGCAGTTCTGTGAATCATCAAGGTGTATGAGCACTGTTACAGATTGAAGAGAGAGAAGAAGAAGATATTCAAGTGTAAAGAGACAGATTGTAAGATATATTATAATATCTTGAAGAGACTCTGTAAGAAAGTAGAATAATAATAATTTTAAGTAACACTTCTGATAGATTTAGACTGAACTAAGTATAGAAATAATACAGATGACATCATCTGTAAGAGATTGAAAAAGAAGACAGTGAAGAGTCTTATATAGTAGTGATAAAATCAGAAGAAGTTCTGAGAATGATTTGAGATCAAGATGAAGAGAGAGAGAGAGAAGAAGAGTATTACTATAAATAAGCAGTAATAGAAGAAGATTAAGAAGATATTAAAGTAAGAGATAAAGAAGTCAAAACTGATAAGTTTTTTAATAAGAGATAATAATTTTTAATAACACTTCTGTTCTCTAATTGATTAGCAGAAGCTGACAGAGAAGAAGAGAATTAAGATGTTATTCAGGTCTTGAATACACTTCATAATTCAGAATATTGAGAAAATAGCTCTACTCTCTGAGTATATCAATCTGCTCACTGCTGAAGTGAAACCTGAGACAGCAGATCAGAAAATGCAGGATTTTGAAATATAGATTAATCTAACTAAGAGAAAGCAGTGAGAACCCTTCTCTGAGAAGACAGTAGAGAGAGATTTTGAGACAATTATCATCTCAGATAAGAAGAAGAAGAAGAAGAATAAGAATAAGAAATAAATTATAAAGAATGATGAGAAGAATGAGAAAGAGAAGAAAGATAATAAGTAGAAAAAGTTTTTTCTTTTTATATTAATTAGTTATAAGTTTGTAACTATTAGTTAATAATTGAAATTAATTTTAAGTTTTCAAAAATTATTGTACAAGTTATAATCAATTATCAATATTAGAAATAATATATATATATATATTTAACTATCATGATTCACAAATCACTATAATGTATAAGTATCAATATTTTTTCAACATTGATATTCATAATATTAATACATTTTTAATAATATTATCTGATAATATAATTTTATAACACTCTCTTTCTGTAAGAGGACTACGCCGAATAGATCAGTATAATATTGATAGGTCTTATATAACAAAGAGAAAAATGTTAGAGAAGGAAAGAAAGAGAAAGTGTGAGAATCAGTGATCAGAGTAAATATTTATACACATATGTAATAGCATACACAGTGAAGCTTCAGAGTGGAAGAATCTATACGTGTTTATAACGGCTGAGGATCAGTGATCAAGAATGACTGAGAATTGAAGTGTACACATTCATAGCAGCTGAGAATCAGTGATCAAGAATGACTGAGAATCAGAGTGTACATGTTCAAGAGTGAAGCAGAAGAATCTATAAAGTGTAACAGAATAGTCTATATAATTGATCAGGTGCAGTCTGCTACATTAGCTCTCTTCTTTCAGAAGTAGTTCTTATCAGTCAAGAGCCACTGTTTCAGATAATACAGAACTTGAAGTTCAGATCAGTTGATCATAGTTAACTCATTTCATGAGATATTATCAGTCACAGCTGTGTGATCTCTCATTAAGAATATCTTCAATCTCTTACTCAAGCTTATTATCTTCTTCTATGATCCCTGGCAGCTGTCAGTTGAAAGTCAGTTGAGAAGAAAACAGGTCAGTGATGATATGATAAAGCAAGCTTGTATAAAAGATATTATAAATCTCTGATAATATGTCAAGATGATAGTTATGACTACTCAGAACTTCTATCACTTTATATCTGATATAATGATAATCTAGTGTACAAGATGAACATGTAATTCATATATTCTTAAGATTCAATCATATCAGATGTCTTATCTTATATTGTTCAGTGAGGTCTCAGTGAATATTAATTTAATCTTCTTGATTCTATTTAGCATTTATTATGAAGACTTCTACTTAATTACAGATATCTTAGAGTTTCATTACTATATTATTAGCAATCTGAATCAGACTATAAGAGTTCAGTGTGAACTGTATAGTCTCTAGAAGATCTAACATCTTCATATGATAACTGTGTGTAAGAAAGAACAGACTTATATCTGTTGAAATAACATCTTAATCATTGATAGTGACTTCTGTGTGTAGAAGAAGATTATGTCAGTCATCTTATAAGTGATTACAGAACTTACAAAGATAATTCTTTACAGTCTGAATTATCTATTCTGATGTATCATCAGTCTCAGAGTGATAGACAGTTGACAGACAGTGTATAATCTTAAGAACTTGACAGATTCTTTTTCAGAGAGTGCTCATGAATTGACAGTCTTAATCTGATATTATAGATTTCAGTAACTCATGCATTTAATAGAATGAACTCTGTAAGAAGGCTTCAGTGACTTGTTCAGTATTCATCTTATTACAAGGTTTTAATATTACATCTTTACTTAGTTAATCAATAATGATCAGAATATTTCTATAATTCTTACTCTTAGATAGATTAACAGCAAAGTTAATTACTATATCTCATCAGATTCTATCAGAGATATTAAGTAATTTCAGTAGATCTTTTCTACAGTTCTTTTATAAGATAATAGAAGAACAGTGATTGCAGTTTCAGACAAAGTATCTGATACTATTTAATATCTCAGGTTAATAGAACTCTTAGAAGATCATTCTATACAGTTGTTCACAGTCTGAATGATCAGTTATACATGAATCATACATCTCTTGCATTATCCAGGTGTATAAGAGTTTGAAGTGTGAGACTCAGTATCATTCATAGAATTATAGAGTGTTTTTATCATCAATTTAACATTCTGAGATGTCAGTTCTTACACATAGTTCTGGGAGAAATTGAGATGCTTCTTGTTGTACTGCTTCAGTGAGTGCTTGAAGAAGTTCATCAGTTTAAACTGCTGTATATCATAGCTTATCTAATGTAGATTCAGAAGAAGTTAAGATATCAGTGACAGTTCTAGTTGAAGAAGTATGTATAGTTCTAATCAGAGAAGCATGTATAGTGTTATGAGCTGTTTCATCTTGATTAACTAGTATCTTTGAATTCAAGAGCTGATGCTCTTGATTCATTCAGTGAGTATCTGTTACATCAGATGATATATCTTACTCTTATTATGAGAGGGCATCTGCCATTGAGTTCTGACTGCCAGAGTGATAGTGTATTATAAAATAAAAGCAGCTTAAGAACTCAGATTATAACATCTGTTGTTCAGTGAGTTTACAGATAGTTGTGAAGTATTTAAGGTTCTTATAATCTGTGATTATCTCAAATTCAGAGACACTTCAGAGTTCAGAGTTTTATTCTTCTAAACAATATACAATCATGAGAAGTTTCTTGTTATAGATCTCATAGTTGTATTCAGTGAGACTCAGTTTCTTAGACATGAAGATGCATGATTATAAGACATCTTCATCATTATATTGTAATATAGCTTCTTCTGTAATATAGTCAGAGAAATCAGCTTCAATAACTATCTCACAGTCAGAATTGAATGTTATCAGCAGAGAAGTATTAATAAACATCTTCTTTATCTATATAAATGCAGCTTCAGCATCTGCTGATCATTGAAATACTGAGTCTTTCTTAGTGAGTTCTGTAAGTGATCTCATGATATCTGAGAAGTTTCATATAAATCACTGATAGAAGTTAGTAAATTCAATGACACTTTGTACATCTTTCACAGTGTGTGAGATCTCTCATTCAAGAATAGCAGAGACTTTCTCAGAATTTATTCAGATTCTCTCACCAGCTTCTATTATAAAGTCTAGATATTTTGTACTTTCAATCTCAAAATCACACTTGTCTATGTTTATCAGCAGTTCTGCTTTCTACAGTTATTGTAATATCTTTCACACATGTTCTTGATATTCTTTTCTGAATTCATCAGTGAAGATGAGAATGTTATCAAGATATGCAGATGCAAATTCATCAAGAAAGTCTCAGAGTGCTCAGTTGATATACTTCTGAAATATACTGAGAGTGTTAGCTAGTTCAAAGAGTGTGACTATTCATTCAAAGAGATTATATTGAGTTCAGAATACTGTAAGTCACTCATCTTCTTCAGCAATGTGAATCTTATAAAATGTAGTAATAATATCTAACTTTGTAAATCATTGAGCTTGTCTGATATGAGCTAGAGTTTTATTAATAAGAGATAAAGAATAACAGTTCTTCTTTGTTAATGTGTTCAATTCTCAATAATTCACACAGAACTGAAGTTCTTCACCTGACTTCTTTACAAAGAGAATAGAGACTGCAGTGAAAGAGTTACTCACATGTATGAATTCTCTATTCAACAGATCATTGAGTGTCTTTTAAAGAAGAAGAAGTTCATCTCAGAACATATTATAAAGAGGGTCTTATAATAATTCAGAGTTCTTGTTATCTCTCTTTTTCAACTTGATACTGTAATTCACTCCTGAACCTTATAAGAGAGGTAGATTTGTAACATTATTATCTTATCAGAAGACATCTAGATATTCATGATATTATTGAGAGAGTTTCATACAAGAATCTGTTATTGTAATATAGAATAACTTTTTCAGAGCCTTTTTAATATCAGTCAGACTGGCAGAATAGATTAATACATAGTTCTACTGTCAGTGACTCTGTCAGCGGGTTTGATGATAACTTCTTTTTCAGAGTATTTTATAAGCATTGGCAGAGATCTGTGTAAGATTCATAGTCTTGTGAATATCATCTTTGTGAATTCTATCATTGTTAGAGAATATCAAGCTCCTGTTTCAGACATTTAATAAAATGCCTTATTCAGATAGTCAGACAAGTTCTAACATAAGATTATAATCAAGATTATCAACTTTATATGCATAGATGTCTTCACACTGATGTTCTCTGATATCTATGTTTAGTTTTATTATGTAACAGATGCAAACATCTTTTAGATTAATTAATTCTGTGAGAAGTCAGAGTTTTAATAAGAGAATATACTGAAGATTATAACATCTTATGACTGAAGATTTAATCATTGCATAGTGACATAGACTGCTGTCTATCATGGCTTTCATATTATACATATTATCAATCACAGTGGATACAAGAATTGCATTCATTGTCATTTTCTCTTTAAATTATTGTCATCTGATCTCTTCAAGCTTCTGTTTATAAATTTGAACAGAAGCTAATCTTTTCTCTGTTTCATTGAGATATTCTTATAATTATCTTCTGAATCTTTCTTCACTGCAATGTGATTGATGTGGACAGGTGCTTTATTATTATTATTATTATTATTCTTCCATTATACTCATATGCAAGCGGAGCTTATGATGAGTCCTTGCGTGATGTTAAATACAGGTCAAGTGTTAGTTATACAGGAGGAAATACAGGTGTTGAGACCACGCCAAGATAACAAGAACATAGGAAAATACAAAGAAGTGACAATTAGATACATGCGATAATAACTTCCCAGCCCAGGAACATAGAGCAATTCATTGAAGCGATTTGTACACCTCTGTATTTATTAGAAACCTGAGGTGCTTGAGTTCCGGATTTAATGTATCCCCTGCGGGTTTCGAACCCACGCGCCTTGGTTTCCCACGCCAAGGCGCTACCAGGTGGCCGCATTAACCATTCGGCCACCGGGGCTGTGGACAGGTGCTGATTCATTCTTCAAATGAGAAGACACTGATCTTTCTCTTGATTGAGAAGATACTTGTCTTTCTCTTGAATATGAAGACATGTAGATCAATCAACAGTTGAAAGTAATAAGTTCTAATCAGTTACAGTTAATACATACTTCATATTGACATTGATTGATGACTTTCTCAGAAGTGATCTCAGAGACTCAGAAGTCTGTTCAAACAGTGAAACCTCTTGCTTATGTATAGATATTTGAATCTATTCAATTCATGATATCTGCATTATTACTGTTACTTCTCTTTAGTGCAGGTGTATGAGTGACTAAGATGTAACATCTTCTGCCACTGTTCTGTATACTCTTGAGCTTGATAAGACAGTCATTCAATGTCTGAAGCTGTGTGCAGAAGCCTTCATAAGTTGAGTCTTTATTTACACTTATGAGAATCTGTAAGAGTTCAAAAGTTAATGTCTTCTGAAGCATGCTAATCTTTATTCAATTCTCTCAAGATTGATCATCTGCTTCTAAGATCTTGATGTCAAAATCAGGGATAAATGTTGTAAGAGAAGTATTTCTCTGTCAGACACTCTGTAATTAATCTAATGTCTTCTGTTATATGACAGTGTCTCAGAACAGAATATCATGATATTTCATAATATTATCAGACATTTGTAACACTGATTCACATACTTTTATTCATGAATAAAACTTCTATTTCACATGATTCTTCAATCATTCATTGATATATCAATCTTGATTGATTAATAAACTGATGACATCTTCATCTATGTGCAGTTTTGTGAGTATTTCCATTCTTTATAATGAGTAGAGAGTGAGATCAGAAGTATTGAAATATACAGAAGCATTTAAGCATTCTTTCAGTACTTTTGTATTTAATTCTGTAGATGTTGAAATCACATGAGTTAATTATTAAATCTCTTTATATTGAAGTTGTTGAGTTGTATGCATGTCTATTATCTGTTACTATTATAATTTCAACATTAATCAGAGTCATTGTGACATCATATCTATACTCACATTTAAGAGTTTCATATTATCATTAAACATGATTATATAATTTTATCAGATATGTGATATCTGTGAAATCTGAAGAAGTGTAATTATATGAATATCTTATATATCTGAGTATCAGAACTCTCAGGTCTTTCACTGATATTTTCTTATAAAATCTTATTACAAAGTCAGAGTGACTGATAAGTAAGCTTCTATCTGAGAACT
Source organism: Blastomyces gilchristii SLH14081 (assembly GCF_000003855.2). Classification (NCBI taxonomy): domain Eukaryota; kingdom Fungi; phylum Ascomycota; class Eurotiomycetes; order Onygenales; family Ajellomycetaceae; genus Blastomyces; species Blastomyces gilchristii. Next base: position 4,001,092 of record NW_003101680.1, on the reverse strand, counting down.
CAGTGTTTATTTAACTGTTTCTCTTTCTTATATGGTGTTACATGTTCAGATATCTCTCAATGAATAATCATTTCTAATAAGAAGATAATGTAGGAATAATTGTTTCTAATAAGAAGACAATGAATATTTTTCTAGTGTAAGAGGCCTATGCTGAATAGATCAGTATAATATTAATAGGTCTTATATAATAAAGAGAAAAACATTAGAGAAGAAAAGAAAGAGAAAGTGTGAGAATCAGTGATCAGAGTGAATATTTATACACATATATAATGATATACACAGTGGAGCTTCAGGGCGGAAGAATCTATACATCTTCATGGCGGCTGAGGATCAGTGATTGAGAATGGCTGAGAATCAGAGCATACACATTCGTGGCGGCCGAGAATCGGCGATCGAGAATGGCCGAGAATCAGAGTGTACGTGTTCGAGAGTGGAGCGGAAGAATCTATGAAGTGTAACGGAATAGTCTATATGATTGATCGGGCGCAGCCCGCCACACTTTCACAATATTAATATATTTTAAGAAATATGACAGAGATTAATCAAGATTGTTTATTTACTTTTATACATTGATAATATTCAATCTGAGTTAGTACTAAAATTATAACTAAGTTAAAAAGAAGATTATTTTCTCTTATATTAATTCTTCTTACACATATCAGTGATCAGTTATTAAAAATAAATTATTATCTTTTTCAAATTATTATTATATCTTCTGAATTCACTTCTTTCACTTCTTTTACTTCTATTGAAGATTTATAAACTCTTTAAAAAATCACTGTAAATCATAAAGTCTATATTATTTATAATTTAACACAGAATGCTCTCTTTCAATTATAATATATAATTACTTCATTCTTCACATCTGATTTCAGGTTATAAAATTTATGAAAAACTCAACACAAATACTGAGATGTGTTGGTGATTACTACACCTACTCTAGTCACGTGCCATCTCAACCTATTCATTTAGTGTAACTCGCGTAGTTAGATTACTATATAACAATGTTATTCTTCAAGAGGTTATGAAGCTCTCTATGCAATGAAAAGCTGCAAAATAATATGCAATTGACATCTTCATGCGTCGTTAGAAGCGTGCCTAGATGATTTATTAAGTGATTAAATCCATGATTAATCTAAGATTCAGATGGACATCTGACTTAACAAAAGAATACATGCCTTTAAAATGAAGAAATGAGAAAATGCTAGAGCAGTAAATGCAAGATTACAGATCACTGTTAATATCAATAATGAATTGAAAGGCGGCTTCTGAGGTGTTTGAGCTGAATGAAATCATCACAGAGAAACACTCTGATGAGTTCAACAATGAATATAAAGACTCAGTTAAAGACATCAGTGAGATGTCAGACAATGCAGAGCCCTTAAGTGACTGAAATGACAATAGCTCTGTGAGTGAGAAGTCTCACATGATATTAGAAATTGCAAGACTTCAACATGAAGTCAAGTGAATAAAGATAGACAGAGATGAAAATGAAGAGCTTAGTGCAGATTTGATGAACTGTCTTCAATGAAAGAGTAGAATATCTGCATTGATGAAGATTCTTAATGAATTCAGAGATTAAGTAAGGTCTATAAAGAAGCCTATTATACTCACTGACTCTGTAAATTATTCTATGTGAAAAGAAGAGATTCTGCTCACAGTAAGATAATCTGAAATAGATGACATTCTTAATGATAAGCAGATTAATTCTGATGAGAATGTCAGCATGAATATGCAATGTTTTTGATCAGAACAGAATATCTGACTATATAACTACATATGATCTGCAATTATCTCACAGATCAAATCTCACTTTATTATACTCAAGAAGTCTCAACTATCTGCTTATTCTCTATGATCTGTCATAGAGAATAATTTCACTGAGAGGCCTGCTGTCTGCAGAACTTGCCTGTTTCAAGAATTAATTGAGATAATGTCAAAATTAAAGAGTTCTGATCATGCATCTATTGAACATTTAATTGCAATCAGGACTGATTATATCTGATTGAGATATAATGTTGAAGATTTCATGTTTTTTGACAGACTTCCTACAGAGATTAGTAAAGATTGATCATCTTTTATAAAGAATTGAATGAATGTAATAGAGAAGAATGAGAATGCTAGAACACTTGAAGATGATTTCATGAAATTGTGTTGAGATATTCTTCTACAATTGTCAGCTACTGATGAATCTCTCATCTCTGATGAAAAGATCCCTGCAAATAATGCTCAAGATTCCAACAGAAAGAATAAAAAGAATAAGAAGAAGAAGAAGATCTCTGAGAACAAGGACAAAGATTTCATCAAGTCAGATAGAAAGGGTAATAATACTATCAAAACATGTTATCATTGTCAGAAGATTGATCACATTCAAACAGATTACTGATTAAAATTTCCTGAAAAATGCTCTACTAGCTGTGATAAGAATAAGAATAAGAATGAAACAGGCTCAGCATCAGTTCATAATGTTATTAAGTAAGTATTTCATACAACAGAAACAGTCTATTCTACTGATCAAACTGACAAAGATACCTGGGTTCTGAACTCTGAATTCAGTGTCTATGCTACACCTTGCAAGAATCTCATATTGATAGTGCTGCAGAAGATTAATATCATATTGAAGATATCTGATGAATTGACAGCTTCTGCAACAGCTATAGAGAAGATGAATATACTAGTCGAAGAAGTGAATCTGCTACTGCAGAACATCTGCTATGTTCCCAAGCTGAAGATTAATCTTATGAGTTTTGAAAAGCTTGTATATCAGAGCTATACATATAAGTAACTGATCTATGAGAACACTCATTCAATCTTATTAATCTCTTCTGACAAGATGTTGAGTTTTACTGTTAAATTGAGTGATAAGAATATCTACATTCTGAAAAAATAATCAATGACTAGAGACTTGATTTGATTTGCAATGTTAAATAATGAATTTGAATCTGTGAAAATTCTATGATCTGCAGAGAAAAAAGATTCTCTGCTAGCATTGCTTAATAAGAATATCAAGATTGTTGAACACATAATGTTACAATGATATTAAAAGCTTGATTATCTCAATTCTGTGAATATTGCTAAATTAGCAGCAGATTCATAACTGAGAGTGAGAATTAAGAGTGACAGAGCTTTGCTGTTCTGTAAGACCTGTGTACAGATAAAAATGACACATTCAATATTTGTATCAATGATAAGAATTATTAAATCTATAATGAGATTCTTTATGAACCTTGCAGGTGATGACTGTACACTATATGATGAAATCAATCTCTCTACTCATAGAGGAGCTAATTATTGAATGAGTATTACAGATAATGTCACACACTACAGGTGAATTATTCTTATAATGTCAAAGAGTGAGATTATTGTGTGTTTGATGATCTTTATTGATGAAATTGAGATCACTACTCAATGTTGAATTGAGACTTTACACTGAGATAATGAAGATGAATTTAAAAGTGATGAATTAAAGATCTACTACTGATGAAAAGAAATCACATATGAGATCACTACATCTGATATATCACAGTTCAATGGCCCTGCAGAACATGTCAATCATATTGTAGATGAAAAGACAAGAAGCTTACTATTTAACAGTGAGCTCATAAGAAAACTTTAAAATGAAGCTATTCAAGTTATAATCATGATGATTAACACATTCTCAACATCAATGAAGATTTACAGATGTCAGAGAAGAATCTCATTATCTCCTTTTAAAGCTTGAACAGATGTTCAATCTTCTGCTCATTGAATACACAGATGAGGATGTAAGATATATAAGAAGAATCTGAAGATTATCAATAAGCTTGTGAATAGAACTGATAGTAAGTAATGATAATTAGTTGAATATTAAGAACTGTATCAATATTGTATCTGAGACCCTGCAACCTGTAAGCTTGAGATTGTAAGAGATATTGTTTTTAATGAAGAATTGATAACAGAAGAAGCATCAGTGAATGTCATTAGAGAAGCAGTCAAACTGTCAGAAAAATTGAATGTTCTTAATATTATGAAGAGATGACAACACTGTCTTCTAAGAAGACTTATAAAGAATAAACCTGATATTTTAAAGATGCTTGCTGATGATGATATGAACAGTGTGCTGGAACTGATATATCTACTAGATGATGAGACAGAACTTGTTGATGATAATATGAATGACTCTGTGAATAATGAAGATTCTGTACTCAGTATTCTTAATGATTATCTGATCACACTGGCAGAGGTCAAAAGAAGCCATAACTGAGAACATTGACATCAGATAATGAGAAAGAAAGTGAAAACTTTTGAACAGAAGAAGATATATATTGTTATTGAAAAGGCTCTGAAAATGAACATTCTTACAGACAAATGAGTGTACAATCAGAAATTGAATAACAAGGATGAAATCATTCACTTTAGAGCTTGTTAAGTGATTAAAGAATTCCTACAATAACAAGATATTTATTATAATAAGTCATATGCAGCAGTGATGTCTGAATCTATGTCACAGAGCTTATTCACTATATCAACAGCAAGGGGTTGAAAAGTCAGATCAATTGACTATGTATCTGTGTTTTTGAATGAGATATTGCCTCAGAATGAGATGATATTTATGTAACTACTCACAGAGATCAAGCACAGTTGTGGTGAATTAGTAGGGCTTGTATATCAGAGCTTATACAGAATGAAACAGACAGCAAGAACATGGTATTTCCTTACAACAGAACACTTAATAAATCTAGAATTGAAGATCTCATCATACAATGATGAATTTCTTTATCATTCAATTCACAAGTTATTCTTGACACTACATGTCAATGACTGTCAAATCACAGGGCCTGAAGAGAGTGAAATTGAGTGAATTTTGATGAAAATCAGAAAAAGGTTTGAGACAAAAGAAGTTGAATAGGATAAACCTTACCTGAGGATGAAGATTAAATGCCAGAGGAATAGCAATCTAGCAGTTACACAGAGTTGTTATATTAAGAAGATTCTTGAAGATTTCAGCATGAATAAGATGAATCCTGCAGAGACCTCTATGATGACAGGCATATAACTGAAATTTTCACCTGATCAGGATGATGAATTGAATGACAACTTTACAGCTATGAGATATTGTCAAGAATTGGGATCATTGCAGTATTTGATCTCAAGCAGCCAGCCAGACCTGGCATTCGCGGTCAACTATCTCTCACATTTTAACTCACATTCACACAAAGTATATTAAGCAGCATTGAAGCATGTCCTACATTATATCAAGAAGATGAAAAACCATGGCATATTGTATAAGAAGGAGATAGAAGATGGCCTGAGTACTGTGACATATTGTGATTCAGACTGAACAGGGGCAGATTCTCAATACAAATCAACTATCAGCTATGTTATATTGATTAATGAGTCATTGATCTCATGGCAGTCACAGAGACAGACATCTATTGCTAAATCAATCACAGAAGCTGAGTATATTGCAGCTAGTGAGACAGCTTGTGAGATAATCTGATTGAATGATATGTTATATGACACTGAATTGATGAATGATGGAAAAGCAAAAATATACTCACATCTATGAGTTGATAATAAGAGAGCAATCAATCTAGCAAAGGAGGAATTCTTAATATGAAGGTCATTTCACATTGAGATCAGATATCATATTCTTCGCGATTTGATTGAAAAAGGGGAAATCATGATGAAACACATTGATTCTACAGTGAATATAGCTGACAGTCTCACCAAGTCACTGACAAAGCCTGCATTTGAAGATTTTGTCAAAAGGGTTGATATTCAGGAAATTGAGAAGGAATGATTGAATGGTAATGATGGTACAGCGGATCAATGAATTTTGCATGTATTTCTTGATTTTTACAGTTATTGCTGTACGGACGCCTTTCCTAATGAGGAAATCAGGGTCCGATTGATGTAATTAATTATTATTGCATTTTTGAAAGATTTGAGAATGAGAGAGGCCCCGGGTGGCGGCTTATAGACCACGGTGTAGCAAGGGAGGGTGTTGGTGATTACTACACCTACCTTAGTCACGTGCCATCTCAATCTATTCATTTAGTGTAACTCGCGTAGTTAGATTACAATATAACAATGTTATTCTTCAAGAAGATGAACTATGAAATAATTATTAATAGATTGTATTATAGATTACTGAAGAGTTATCTCTCTACTGCAATCACTGTAACTTTATCTAGAAATATTCATTATAAACTGATTATAACTCTGAAGAAATTTATCAATATCTAAAGTTATCAGAATATAGATAATAAAAGAAAAATAATCAGAAAATTACTACTGAACTAATAAGTTACTCTATTAGATAATAATTTTTAATAACACTAACTTTCTAATTTAAAGAAAATTATATGAAAATAATCATGTATCAGTAGTCTGATTTCATAATTCTCATTTAATAACTTTTATGAATAATTACTTTATATATATATATCTCTGAATCTTTCTCTTTAATTAATTGAAAACTCTGAATTCTGAACACTTCTTTAAATACTTAATTCAAATCTTCATATTTTATATCAATTCTGTCTTCAGTTCAATCTTGAGATATACTACAAAGTCAATATACAATATCTAGAATCAGAGTTGAAGAATTATCAAAGAGTATCTCTCACAGTAAATATATAAACTAGTATTAATAATCTTACATTTATAAGAGTTACATGTTATTATATTGATAAGAACTAAACTTATTCAGAGATATTAATTGAATTTGAATCATTGATTAGTAGTCATACTGAGAATTATACAATAAAGATATTAATAACTGTGATTTAAAATGACTATTAAAATATTAGTCTCAGTCTTTCTACAATTATAACTGATAATACTATGAATAACTACACTATAATAAAGAGCTTGAAGTAAAAATTGACTTTGTGTTTCTGAAATAATAAACAAGGTCATATTCTCCGCATTACTTATATAATTTAACTTGTAATATAAACACTGATAAAGAATCTTAATATTAAGATAAAGAATAATAAAATGACTGATTCTTAAAATAAGAATGAGATAAATGTGATTACTTAAGTAACTTTTATATTCACATTATAAAAGATAATGTTTTTTAGTAATACTTTTTAATATTGCTTTTTAATAATACTTTTTAATAATACTACTGTTAATTTTGAATAGATTGACTAATAATTTAAATATTACAGATTTGAAATATTATTAATATAATTTATATCTTCTTTAAATAATAATAATAATTTCATAATATTTAATAAATAAACAAATCAGTCACATCACTGAATATAATACAGAATATTAGAATATAATAAAGTTCAATATATAAGATAACTATTCAGACTCTTTGATTATATCAGATAATTAATTATTAAGTGTAATACTCTGATTGAGAAAAGATTCAGATATTGAAACTTTCTGATACAAAGTAAACTCAGTTGAAATATATAATTAATTTACTGTTTCAGTTTTATAAGACAATGAAGACAGTCTTAATTACTTATACATTAATACTGCAGTCAGTCTGATAAGTGTATAATAGTTTATTTACTTATCTTGAGAAGCAGTTGAATCACTTAAAAAGAAATTCAGTCTGAGATAATACTATAGCACAGGCTATTATTACTGTAAGAAATAAACTGATATATTACTACAGTAATACTGAACAATCTTTTACAGAGTACTATACTATAGCAGCTAGACTGGCCGCCGGGACTATGAATTTCACATTTGGTCTCATTTGGTCTGGTCTCATACATTTCTTGGCGTGAATCCCGCTGGGACTAGCTATCAAAAAAACATGCAAAGTGACTATATATCAGATCTTAAAATAAAACCATGACTTGAAAAAATTGAGAAAGTGATTCTATTTGATCTCATTTAGTCTCATTCTTAGCATAAAGTGACTATTTTTAGATATTTTAAGGTTTTTTTTAGACTATTTTTAATTTTTTAAAAAGTAACGCTTTTTGATAACACTCAAATAAGATTTAAAGTCATTTAAAGCAATAAAAATAATTTAAATTGAGAAGTGAAAATCATGATCTCATTTGAAAAATGTGATAAGAGTAGACAGTAAGTCTCACTGAGACTGTATAAGACTACTATCTAATGTTAAAACTGTGTAATGAGATCAGTCAAATTGATAATGAGTAGACTGGCCGCCGGGACCATGAATTTCATGTTTGGTCCCATTTGGTCTGGTCCCATACATTTCTTGGCGTGAATCCCGCTGGGACTGGCTATTAAAAAAACATGTAAAGTGACTATATATCAGATCTTAAAATGGAACCATGACTTGAAAAAAATGAGAAAGTGGTCTCATTTGATCTCATTTAGTTCCATTCTTGGCATAAAGTTACTATTTTTAGACATTTTAAGGTTTTTTTTAGACTATTTTTAATTTTTTAAAAAGTAACACTTTTTGATAACGCTCAAATGAGATTTAAAGTCATTTAAAGCAATAAAAATAATTTAAATTGAGAAGTGGAAATCATGGTCTCATTTAGAAAATGTGACAAGAGTAGACAGTAAGTCTCACTGGGACAGTATGAAACTACTATCTAATGTTAAAACCGTGTAATGAGATCAGTCGAATTGGTAATGAGACTATCAAAAAATCTGGTCCTGGTCCCAGACACGGTCACACGGTCAGTCTAATAATGAGACTATCAAAAAATCTGGTCCTGGTCTCAGACACGGTCACACGGTCAGTCTAATAGCAGCTCTACTAGATCTCTTCTGTTAAGTTAATATCTACACTTCATAAGATTGAACAGAGAAGAAATGAGACTTATATATTAAATTAATCTGAGACTACTACAATGCTAACTATCAGAGATTTGAATAAGTAGATGTTAGAGATGTGAAGACAGTGAAATACAATTCTCTAGTAAGTAATAATCTTTGATAATACTTTATATTATATAGAACTATAATACTAACTTTGAAATAGAACTTACATACATTAATTACAACTGAAAATCAGATAAAACTATATACTTATAAAACTGAATTTAACTGCTATTTTCAAGATGATTCAATGCATTTGTATACTAAATCAATTCTAGAGTTATAAAAAATTGTTGAGAGTATATATTCAACTATTACACTGATAATATGTGATATTCTGACAATTTCATTGATAGAGATAAGAATGAAGCAAAAGTTTAACTCAAGCTAAGATATTTATCACTATTAGTGAGAACAATTATAAGAAGAAATAATCAAGAAACTTATAATTATAACATATAAAATTATCAGATAGTTTAATATCTCTGATCATAGTATATCAGAAAAGTGTAGTTTTCATAAGAAAGTGAAGAATAAACTTATATAAGAATGTATTTAATTATTTCATAACTGTTATCAATAATTGTTACTAAATTCTGATTATATAAGCAATTACAGAATGAATTGAATGAGACTGAATTTAATCTTCAGTCTCAGTCTCATTCTGATTTTGAAAGAATGATTATCTTTCACAGTTTATTCTGAGAAATTACTCTCATTTCACTGTTCTTGAATTAAATCTGATCATTTTTCATGTCATTTCTCTCAGAAATGATTCATTTTCAGATTTTTTTAAGACTTGGTTCTGATGAGACTCACATCAAGAAATGTATGAGATCAGACTAAATGAGATCAAATGTGAAATTCATAGTCCCAGCGGCCAGTCTACATGTATAAATATTTACTTAAATTACTGATTCTCACACTTTCTCTTTCTTTTCTTCTCTAACATTTTTCACTTTGTTATATAAGATCTATAAATATTATACTGATCTATTCAGCGTAGGCCTCTTACAGAGAGAGTGTTTTAAGATGTTTATTATTAAAGCTTTCAAATGCCTCAGAAGAATATTCACTGACAGAGTATAAGTATGAAGAATTATCATTATCAACTGCAACTGACTCAGTAAAAAGAATATAAGATTGTGAATATATATATAAATAAGATCATGTTAAATCTGCTATCTTAATATTTATTCATTGAATTCTTGCTAATATTATTCTCTTTCTTTTCTTGTTTTTTTTTTTTTTTGCAATGTCATGTGTTTTCTGCAAGTCTCTTTTTTTTAAGTGAGCAGTAGTATTATTGATCATCAAGATCTCAAATATATTAATACTAATAGAATAAGATGAATTTAACACCTGATAGATGTATTGAATGAAGCAGTAGTTAAAATAATAATTATATTAATAAGAAATTCTGAATTAGCAGTGATTTTATACAAAACAGATCTTATAATCTGTGAAAAATGTAAAGCTTGTCTGATTGAAAGAGTACTAGCTTGTAAAAAGTTATATAATGGAAGAATTAGTAAGCCAGATCACGTGACCTGATATGTAGTTGATTTGAAGGCAAATTTTATATATAGTATTACATATAGCTACTCTGATCAGCGAGACCGTTAAATTATATAATCCCACTTACTAATTCTTTCATTATATACTTCTCACAAGCTAGTATATATATAGAAAACTTGACCTTGCTAAGTATATCATTTACTCTTATTACATAATTATAACTCTGACTAGACTGACTATGTAACTGTATCTGAGATTAGAATCAGATTTTTTAATAATTTCATGACTAATTTAACTGATCTCATTACACAGTTTTAATATTAGATAGTAGTTTTATACTGTCTCAGTGAGACTTACTGTCTACTCTTATTACATTTTTCAAATAAAACTATGATTTTCACTTCTCAATTTAAATTATTTTTATTACTTTAAATAACTTTAAATCTCATTTAAGTGTTATTAAAAAGTGTTACTTTTTAAAAAATTAAAAATAGTTTAAAAAAACCTTAAAATGTCTAAAAATAGTAACTTTATACTAAGAATGAGACTAAATGAAATTAAATAAGACTACTTTCTTATTTTTTTCAAGTCATGATTTCATTTTAAGATCTGATATATAGTCACTTTACATGTTTTTTTAATAACTAGTCTCAGTGAGATTCACATTAAGAAATGTATAAGACCAGATCAAATGTAATTAAATATAAAATTCATGATCTCAGTGATCAGTCTAACTCTGACTAGACTGACTGATGAGATCATGAATTTCACATTTTATCTCATTTGATCTGATCTCATACATTTCTTGACATGAGTCTCATCAGGACCAAGTCTTAACAAAATCTGAAAATGAACTATTTCTGAGAGAAATGATGTGAAAAATGACCAGATTTAATTCAAGAACAGTGAAAGAAGAGTAATTTCTCAGAATAAACTGTGAAAGATAATCATTCTTTCAAAATCAGAATGAAACTGAGACTGAAGATTAAAATCAATCTCATTCAGTTCATTCAGTGATTACTTATATAATCAGAATTTAATAATGATTATTGATAATACTTATAAAATAACTAAATACATTCTTATACAAGTTTATTCTTTACTTTCTCATAAAAACTATACTTCTCTGATATACTGTGATCAGAGATATTAAACTGTCTGATAATTCTATATTTTACAATCATAAGTTTCTTGATTATTTCTTCTTATAATTATCTCTGATAATAGTGATAAATATCTCAACTTGAGTTGAACTTTCACTTCATTCTCATCTCTGTCAATGAAATTGTCAGAATATCATATATTATCAGTGCAACAGTTGAATATATACTCTCAATAATTTTTCATAACTCTAGAATTGATTTAATATATAAATTTATTGAATTATCTTGAAAATAGTAATCAAATTCAGTTTTATAAGCATGTAGTTTTGTCTGATTTTCAGTTATAATCAATGTATATAAGTTCTGTTTCAAAGTTAGTATTATAGTTCTATGTAATATAAAGTGTTATCAAAGATTGTTACTTACTAGAGAATTGTATTTCACTGTCTTTATATCTTGACTATCTGCTCATTCAAATCTCTGATAGTTAGCATTATAGTAGTCTCAGACTAATTTAATATATAAGTTTTATTTCTTCTCTGTTCAATCTTGAGAAGTATAGATATTAACTTGATAGAAGAGATCTAGTAGAGCTACTACAGTATAGTACTCTGTAAAAGATTGTTCAGTTTTGCTGTAGTAATATATCAGTTTATTTCTTACAGTAATAATAGTCTGCACTATAGTATTATCTCAGACTGAATTTCTTTTTAAGTGATTCAACTGCTTCTTAAGATAAGTAAATAAACTATTATATACTTATCAGACTGACTGCAGCATTGATATATAAGTGATTAAGACTGTCTTTATTATTTTATAAAACTAAAACAGTAAATTAATCACATATTTCAACTGAGTTTACTTTATATCAGAAAGTTTCAATATCTGAATCTTTTCTCAATCAGAGTGTTATACTTAATAATCAATTATCTGATATAATTGAAGAGTCTGAATAGTCATCTTATATATTGAACTTCATCATAGTCTAATATTCTGTATCATATTCAGTGATATGACTAATTTATTTATTTATTGAATATTATGAAATTATTATTATTGATTAGAGAAGATAGAAATTGTATTAGTAATGTTTCAAATCTGTGATATTTAAATTATTAGTCAATCTATTCAAAATTAACAGTAGTATTATTAAAAAGTATTATTAAAAAACAATATTAAAAAGTGTTATTAAAAAATATTATCTTTTACAAAGTAAATGTAAAAGTTACTTAAGTAATTACTTTCATCTTATTCTTATCTCAAGAATCAGTTATCTTATTATTCTTCATCTCAATATTAAGATTCTTTATCAGTGTTTGCATCATAAGTTGAATCATATAAGTAGTACAGAGAATATGATCTTATTTATTATTTTAGAAATATAAAGTCAATTTTTACTTCAAGCTCTTCATCATAGTATAGTTATTCATAGTATTATCAGTTATAATTGTAAGAAGACTGAGACTAATATTTTAATAGTTATTTTTAATCACAGTTATTAATATCTTTATTATATAATTCTCAGTATGACTACTAATTAATGATTCAAATTCAATTAATATCTCTGAATAAGTTCAGTTCTTATCAATATAATAACATGTAACTCTTATAAATGTAAGATTATTAATACTAGTTTATATATTTACTGTGAGAGATACTCTTTAATAATTCTTCAACTCTGATTCTAGATATTATATATTGACTTTGTAGTATATCTCAAGATTGAACTGAAGACAGAATCAATATGAAATATAAAGATTTGAATTAAGTATTTAAAGAAGTGTTTGAAATTCAGAGTTTTCAATTGATTGAAGAGAAAGATTCAGAGATATATATATATAAAGTAATTATTCATAGAAGTTATCAGATAAGAGTTATGAAATCAGAGTACTGATATGTAATTATTTTCACATGATTTTCTTCAAATTAGAAAGTTAGTATTATTAAAAATTATTATTTGATAGAGTAACTTATTAGTTCAGTAGTAATTTTCTGATTATTTTTCTTTTATTATCTGTATTCTGATGACTTCAAATGTTAGAAAATTTCTTCAGAGTCATGATCAGTTCATGATGAATGTTTCTGAATGAAGTTATAGTAATTATAGTAAAGAGATAACTCTTCAGTAATCTGCAATACAATCTATTAATAATTATTTCATAGTTTATGTCAGTGTTTGTATTGAGTTTTTCATAAATTTTATAACCTGAAATCAGATGTGAAGAATAAAGTGATTATTTATTATAATTGAAAGAGAGTTGTAAGGAGCCTACGCCGAATAGATCAGTATAATATATAGGTCTTATATAACAAAGAGAAAAATGTTAGAGAAGAAAAGAAAAGAGAAAGTGCGAGAATCAGTGATTGAAGTGAATATTTATACACGTATGTAGTGGCCGAGAATCAGTGATTAAGAATGGCCGAGAATTGAAGTATACATGTTCGAGAATGAAGCAGTTGAAATCTGTGAAGTGTAATAGAATAGTCTATATAATGGATCAGGTGCAGCTCATTACATTAGCCTCTCTCTTTCAGAAGCAGTTCTCATCAGTCAAGAACTGCTGTTTTAGATAACACTGAACTCAGAGTTCAGGTCAGTTGATCATAGCTGACTCATTTTATAAGATATTATCAGTCACAGCTGCAGAATCTCTTATCAAGAATATTCTTAATCTCTCACTCAAGCTCATTATCTTCTTCTATGATGTCTGGCAGCTGTCAGTCAGAAGTCAGTTAACAAGAGAATGAATCAGTAATAGTACAGTGAAGTAAGCTTGTATAAAAGATATTATAAATCTCTGATGATGTGTTAAGACAGTAGTTATAATTATCTAGAACTTCTATCATTTTATATCTGATATAATAGTAATCTAGTGTGCAAGATGAACATGTGATTTGTATATTCTTGAGATTCAATTATATAAGATCTTCTATCTTATACTGCTCTGCAGAATCTTATCAGATATTAATTTAATCTTCTTGATCTTGTTTTATAATTGTTATGAAGATCTCTATTCAGTTGCAGATATCTCAGAGCTTTATTACTATATTATCAGTGATTTGAATCAGACTGCAGAGATTCAGTGTAAACTGTGTAATCTCTAGAAGATTCAATACTTTCATGTGATATCTATGTATAAGAAAAAACAGACTTATATCTGTTGAAATAATATCTTAATTATTGATAGTAATCTCTGCATGTAGAAGAAGATTATATCAATTATCTTATAAGTAATTACAGAACTTATAAAGATAATTCTTTATAATTTGAATTATTTATTCTAATACATCATCAGTCTCAGAATGATAGACAGTTGACAGATAATATATAATCTTGAGAACTTGATAGATTCTTATTCAAAGAGTACTCATAAATTAGTAGTCTTAATTTAATACTATTAATCTCAGTAACTCATGTATCTGATAGAATGAACTCTGTAAGAAGGCTTCAGTGACTTATTCAGTATTCATCTTATTACAAGATTTCAATATTACATTATTACTTAATCAGTTAATGATGATCAGAATATTTCTACAATCTTTACTCTTAGATAGATTAACAGTAAAGTTAATTACTACATCTTATCAGATTCTATCAGAGACATTGAGTGATTGCAGTAGATCTTTTCTACAGTTCTTTCATAAGATAATAGAAGAACAGTGATTATAGTTTCAGATAAAGCATCTGATACTGTTTAATATCTCAGATTAATAGAACTCTTAGAAGATTATTCTATACAGTTATTCACAGTCTGAATGATCAGTTATATATAAATCATGCATCTCTTGTATTATCTGAGTATATAAGAGTTCAGAGTGAGAGACTCAGTATTATTCACAGAATCATAGAGTGTTATTATCATCAATTGAATATTCTAAGATGTTGATTCTTACACATAGTTCTGAGGGAAATCAGAGTGCTTCTTGTTATACTACTTCAGTGAGTGCTCAGAGAAGTTCATCAGTTTGAGCTGTCATATATCATAGCTTATCTAATGTAGATTCAGAAGAAGTTAAGATATCAGTGATAGTTCTAACTGAAGAAGTATATATAGTTCTAATTAAAGAAGTATGTATAGTGTCATGAGCTGTTTCATCTTAATTAACTAGTATCTTCAGGTTCAAGAGCTGATGCTCTCAGTTCATTCAGTAAGTATCTGTTATATTAGATGATATATCTTACTCTCATTATAAGAGAGCATCTATCATCAAGTTCTGACTGTCAGAACAGTAGTGTATTGTAAAATGAAAGCAGCTTAAGAACTTAGATTATCACATCTATTATTCAGTGAGTTTATAGATAGTTATAAAGTATTTAAGATTCTTATAATCTATGATTATCTCAAATTCAGAGATACTTCAGAGTTCAGAGTTTCATTCTTCTAAACAGCATACAATTGTAAGAAGTTTCTTATCATAGATCTCATAATTGTATTCAGCAGAACTCAGTTTCTTAGATATAAAAGCATATGATTATAGAATATCTTTATTATTATATTATAATATCACTTCTTCTATCACATAGTCAGAGAAGTTAACCTCAACAACTGTTTTATGATCAGAATTGAATATTATTAGTAGAGAAGTATTAATGAACATCTTCTTTATCTGTATAAGTGCAGCTTCAGTGTTCACTGATTATTGAAATACTGAGTCTTTCTTAGTGAGATCTGTAAGTGATCTTATAATATCTGAGAAGTTTCATATAAATTACTAATAGAAGTTAGCAAATTCAATAAAGCTTCATACATCTTTCATAGTATGTAAAGCTTCTCATTCAAGAATGATAGAGATCTTCTCAGAATTTATTCAAATTCTCTTATCAGCTTCTATGATGAAACCTAAGTATTTAGTACTCTTAACTTTAAAATCACACTTATCAATATTAATTGATAGTTCTGCTTTTTATAGTTATTATAATACTCTTCACATATACTCTTGATATTCTTTTCTGAATTTATAAGTGAAGATGAGAATATTATCCAGATAAGCAGATATAAACTCATCATGAAAATCTCAAAGTGCTCAGTTGATATACATCTAAAATGTACTGAGAGTGTTAGTCAGTTCAAAGAGTATGACTATTCATTTAAAGAGATTATAATGTGTTCAGAATACTGTAAGCTATTCATCTTCTTCAGTGATATAAATCTTATGAAACACAGTAATAATATCTAGCTTTGTAAATCATTGAGCTCATCTGATCTATACTAGAGTTTCATTGATGAGAGATAAGAGATATCAATCTTTCTTTGTCAATCTGTTCAGATCTCAGTAGTTCACACAGAATCAGAGTTCTTTATCTGACTTCTTTACAAAGAGAATAGAAGCTGCAGCAGAAGAGTTACTAATATATATAAATTTCTTATCTAACAGATCATTGAGTGTCTTCTGAAGAAGAAGAAGTTCATCTCAAGACATATTATAAAAAGGGTCTCACAGTGGCTCAGGGTTCTTATTATTCTTCTTTTCTAACTTGATACTGTGATTCACTCCTGAGTCTCATAAAGAAGATATATTCATAATATTGTCTTGTTGAAAGACATCTAGATAATCATAATATTGTTGAGAAAGTTTCATATGAGAATCTATTATTGTATCACAGAATAACTTTTCTAGAGCCTTCTTGATATCAGGCAGACTGATGAAATAGATTGACATATGATTCTGCTATCAGTGATCTTGTCAGCAACTCTGTCAGCAGTTTTGATAATAACTTCTTTTTCAGAGTATTTTATAAGCATTGACAGAGATCTGTGTAAGATTCATAGTCTTGTGAATATCATCTTTATGAATTCTATCATTGTTAGAGAATATCAAGCTTCTGTTTCAAGCATTCAATAAGATATCTTATTTAGATAGTCAGACAAGTTTCAACATAAGATTATAATTGAGATTATTAACTTTATATGCATAGACATCTTCACATTGATGATCTCTCACATCTATGTTTAGTTTCATCATGTAACAGGTACAAACATCTTTTGAGTCATCAAATTCTGTGAGAAGTCAGGGTTTTGATAAGAAGATACACTGAAGATTATGGCATCTTACAACTGAAGATTTTATCATTGCATAGTGACATAGATCACTGTCTATCATGGCTTTCATATTATACATGTTATCAATCACAGTAGATACAAGAATTGCATTCATTATTATTTTCTCTTTAAATCATTGTCATCTGACCTCTTCAAGCTTCTGTTTATGAATTTGAACAGAAGCTAATCTTTTTCCTGTTTTATCAGAGCATTCTTATAATTATCTTCTAAATCTTTCTTCACTGCAATATGATTGATGTGAACAGACACTGATTCATCTTTCAAACAAGAAGACACTAATCTTTCTCTTGATTGAGAAGGTACATAGGTTAATCAGCAGTTGAAAACAATGTGCTCTGATCAGTTACAGTTGATACACACTTCTCATTGACATCAATCAGTGACTTCTTCAGAAGTAATCCCAGGAACTCAGAAGTCTGTTCAGACAGTGAAGACTCTTGCTTATGCATAGACATTCAAGTCTATTCAGTTCATAGCATCTGCATCATTGTTGTTATTCTTCAGCACAGGTGTGTGAGTGACTGAAATATAACATCTTCTATCACTGTTCTGTATACTCTTGAGCTTGATAAGACAGTCATTCAATGTTCAGAGCTGTGTGTAGAAGTCTTCATAAGTCTGGTCTTCATCTATACTTATAAGAGCCTGTAAGAGTTCAAAAGTCAATGCCTTCTTAAGCATGCTAATCTTTATTCAATTCTCTCAAGATTGATCACCTGCTTCTAGAATCTTGATGTTGAAGTCAGAGATGAATGTTGTAAGAGAAGTGTTTCTCTGTCAGATACTCTGTAATCAATCTAATACTTTCTGTTGCATAGCAGTGTCTCAGAACAGAATATCAAGATGTTTCATAATATTATCAGACATTTACAACACTGATTCACATGCTTTCATTCATGAGTGAAATTTCTGTTTCACATGATTCTTCAATCATTCATTGATATATCAATCTTGATTGATTAATAAACTGATGACATCTTCATCTACAGTCAGTTTCACAAGCATTTTCATTCTTCATGATGAGTAAAGAGTGAGATTGAAAGTATTGAAATATACAGAAGCATCTAAGTGTTCTTTCAGTGCTTTTATATTCAATTCTGTAGATGTTGAAATCACATGAGTTAATTGTTAAATCTCTTCATATTGAAGTTGTTGAGTTGCATGCATGTCTGCTATCTGTTGCTGTTGTAATTTCAACATTACTCAGAGTCACTGTGGTATTATATCTATACTCGCACTCGAGGGTTCTCTCATATTATTGTTAGACATGATTATATCATTTTATCAGATGTATAATATCTGTGAAATTTGAAGAAGTGTAATTATATTCTCATATGTCTGAGTGTCAGAACTCTCAGGGCTTTCACTGATATTCTCTTATAAGATTTTATTACAGAGTCAGAGTGACTGGTAAGCAAGCTTCTATCTGAGAACTCAGTGTCTGCTTAACTGTTTCTCTTTCTTATATGTTGTTACATGTTCAGATATCTCTCAATGAATAATTATTTCTAATGAGAAGATAATATGTGAATAATCATTTCTAATAAGAAGACAATGAATGTTTTTCTAGTATAAGAGGCCTACACTGAATAGATCAGTATAATATATAGGTCTTATATAACAAAGAGAAAAATGTTAGAGAAGGAAAGAAAAGAGAAAGTGTGAGAATCAGTGATTGAAGTGAATATTTATACACATATGTGGTGGCCGAGAATCAGTGATCAAGAATAGCTGAGAATCAGACTATACGCATTCGAGAATGAAGCGGTTGAAATCTGTGAAGTGTAATGAAATAGTCTATATAATTGATCAGGCGCAGCCCGCCACAAGAGTATTCTGAATTTGAATTATAAATAATATAGACTTTGTGATTTACAGTGATTTCTTGAAGAGTTTGTAATCCTTTAATAGAAGGTAACGCAAGTGAGAGGAGTGAGCTCGGAAGATATAATAATTGATTTCAGAGAGATCATTATGAACTTTCGATAGCTGATCACTGATCGTGTGACGAGAGATCTATATGAGTAGAA
>NW_003101680.1:3970143-3981254 GCF_000003855.2 Blastomyces gilchristii SLH14081 | reverse complement strand
ATATAAAAAGAAAAAAATTTCTACTCTCTCTTTCTTATTCTTTTTATTATTCTTTATAATTCACTTCTTATTCTTCTTCTTCTTCTTCTTCTTCTCATCTGAGATAATAATTATCTTAAAATCTCTCTTCACTATCTTCTCAGAGAAGGATTTTCACTGTTCTCTCTCAGTTAGATTAATCTATATCTTAAAATTCTGCATTTTCTGATTTACTGTCTCAGATTTCATCTCAGTAGTAAGTATATTAACATACTCAGAGAGCAGAACTGTCTTCTTAATATTCTGAATTATGAAGTATATTTGAGATCTGAATAAGATTTCAATTCTCTTCTTCTCTGTCAGCTTCTGCTAATTAATTAGAGAATAGAAGTATTATCAAAAATCATTATCTCTTAATAAATAAAAAACTTATCAGTTTTCACTTCTTTATCTCTTACTTTAATACTCTCTTAATCTTCTTCTATCACTGTTTATTTATAATAATACTCTTCTTCTCTCTCTCTCTCTTTATCTTAAATATAAATCATTCTCAGAACTTCTTCTGATCTTACTACTACTGTATAAAACTTTTCACTGTCTTCTTCTTTAATCTCTTACAGACAGTGTTATTTATATTATTTCTATACTTAGTTCAGTCTAAATCTATCAGAAGTGTTACTTAAAATCATTATTATTCTACTCTCTTACAGAGTCTCTTTAAGATATTATAATATATCTTATTGTAAGAAATCCCGCTCCTCGCGGATCCTTTACCTCTATTCCTATCTCTCGCATAACCAATAGGGCTAGCGGCCCTTGACTACACACAACTATATAGACTGGAGTTCGCGAATACTATTTGCAACTCAGCTTGAATGCTATTATATATTTAACCCCTACATTTATCTTTCTACTGTGAACACTTCTAGTAGTTAACAGTACATATCATGTCAAGCTGCAAACACCTGAATAATTGCCTGTGAGCACTTATTCTTACATTTCAAGCTCAGTCAGTCAGCAACCGTCTGTTATGACTGAAAGAACTAGAAACTCACATGCTTCAACCCCTGCAAACCCTACTGCAGACACTCAGAAGCAGCCACCTGAATCATGAATAATCTCTGTGAAAGAAGTCTCAGAGGACTTATCAATCACTCATGAGACATCATTCTCTGCATCTGTGACAGAGGAACTCTTCAAACTCATGAATGAATCAATCTTAGTAAAGAACATTCTTGAGCATCTCTCACAGAACCAAGCTATTTTTCTACAAGAAATGCTTACTGCCTGCAAACACTCTCAAACTGAGTCTCTAGACATGATCTTCAGAGACACTTATAAATCAAAAAGAAACTTTCTCAAGCTGTGATCACTTAAGACCACCTATCAAATCACAATCTATAAAAGCTTTTACAAGTTTGTATTTGAAATTGACTTACAAGCCCGGCTGTGTGATATGAAAGATGAAGAAGCTGTCATCTATGTGATGACAGACCTCTATTACACTGAAGTCAAGAACTGGCTGAATCATCTAGAAAATAATCATGAGAGATTTCAATGATCTGTTCTCAAGATCTATCTAGAGAATAAGTTGAGAGACTTCACAAGTCAGACAGAGAACACCTGGGCCATGATTATCAATATTAGAAAAAGAGGTAAGAAATCTGATGAAGACTACTCACAGCACTTTATGAAATTATGATGTAAATTGAGATCTGTGAAAACAGGGCTCTGAAACAAGACCTGAATGATAATATTCATGAAGAGACTGAATAAAGACATGCAGAACAAGCTCATTGAGTAAGACTCTAAGCTCTTGACTCTGAAGAAACTGATGACTCTCATTCATCACTTGCAGATCACTGTGAGAGTCACAGACTCACAGAGAGCAGATCATCAATCAGTCCTGCAAGAATCAGAACAACAGAGAACAGATTTATCAGAAAAAGATGATAAGACATAGAGAGATTTGTGTCTGACTGCTGAGCAGGGAGAGAGAGCTTCACAAGCTCTTATAAACAGAGTGCACAACAGAGAGATTAAGAAAAAGAGACTCTGCTTCATCTGTTCTAAATCAGAACATCTTCACATAAACTGTTCAGACAAATCAAAATAAAAATTTGAGAAGTTGCAGACAGAGTCAGTAACAGCCTTCTTAAGAGTCTTGAAGCTGACATCTGAATCTGTTACTCTCTCAATGAAAATGCTTACTTATAGAGAGAGACTGTGCTGTGATGCTGCTGCCCTGCAAGCATGAAAAGCATTGATAAACTCAGGATCTCAGATCACTGTGATGTTTTTAAAGCTTGCAGAGTGAATGAGCTGAAAGATGAAGACTGAGAACCTGCTCTTGTAATAAGCAGAACATGAGAACTCAGATCTGAGAGCTGAGAGACTCATGAGAGTTATCTTTGAATTGCAAGATCTCTCTGAAATCTGGAGAAGATTTGCAGAAACTGTGATTATCACAGATATCATAGATGACATGTATTTAGAACTTGTATGACTTTAAAGACACAATCTGCACATAGCTGTCTGCAAGTCAGGTTTATACTTCTGATCAGTGTTAACAGATTCACTTATGAAGATAGAAGCAGTTGATGCTGTAGAGTTAATTAAAGGAGATAAGCTCATCTATGTAATAGCTTTGTAAGTGTCTGAGAACCTTGCAGTCATGAAAACTGAGCTTCAGATATCAGAGAAATACTGAGATCTTGCAGAGATATTCAGCTCAGCTAAGACAGCTGAGCTTTCTTCTCACTGTGAGAAGAATCTGATAATAGATTTGATAGAAGAGTAGAAACCCTTCTGAGAACTAATCTATAAGCTCTTTCATCATAAGACAGAGATCTTACAGACCTATGTGAAGAAGAATCTGAAGAATAACTTCATTCAATCTTCACAGGCCTCTGCAGGAGTCTCTGTGATATTCATGAAGAAGAAGAATAGAGATCTCAGATTGTGTGTAGACTACTGTGACCTGAACTTCAAGATAATAAAGAGCTGCTATTCTCTGTCTCTGATTAAGAATGTGATCAACTGTCTTATAAGAGCTGTCATATTCACACAACTGAATGTGATTAATGTATATACACAGCTGTGAATACAGTCTGAGAATAAATGAAAGACTGTCTTTAGAACTGCACTGAAACTGTTTAAATATCTAGTGATGTCTTTTAATCTGACTAATACTCTCATAGCATTTCAGTCTTTTATCAACAAAATACTTCATACATATCTGAATGTCTTCATAATAATATATCTGAATGATGTGATAGTGTACTCTGTGAAGAAGAAAGAACACACTGAGCATGTGTGAAGTGTGTTAAAGGTCTTAGATAAGGCAGAACTGTATATTAAGCTCATGAAGTGCAACTTCAGTGCTCACTAAATTAATTTCCTAGAATATGTAATCACTGTAGATGATATTCAGATGAAATCTTCATAAGTTGAGACTATTCTATTATAACTGAAGTTAACTAGTATTCATGAGATTCAGATCTTTCTGAGCTTTGTGAATTTCTATAGACAGTTTATCTTTGTGTTCATGAGAATCTTCTTGACTTTTACAGACATACTGAAGAATGAAAATAAGAAGAAGTCATTCTGTGAATAGAGAATGAAAAGATTATTGAGAAGAGAGAACTGTAAGAACTTTCTTATCTCAGAAGCTCACAGAGTCTTTGTAAGATTGAAACAGGTATTCACAGACACAGTGATGCTGTTTCACTTTAATCTCTTACTCTTAATCAGATTGAAGACAGATATCTTCTTCTTTACAATTTCAGAAATAGTCTCACAACTACAGTTAAATGAGAACTGGGTTTCAGTGGTCTTTTTCTCACAGAAGATGCAACTCACAGAGATCAACTATGACATTCATAATCAGAAGCTTCTCATAATAGTGAAATTCTTCTATCACTGATATCACTACTTCAAGAGTCTCATAACAGTGATTACTGTTAAGACTGATCATGACAGCTTATGATAGTTTGCTTCAATCAAGAAACTCTCACAGTGACAGATTCACTGAGCTCAGAGACTGAGTGAGTTCTGATTCAAGATAGAATATATCAAGAGAACTAAGAACTCAGTGAACAGATTCTCTCACAGATCAGACTATGTTAAGAAGGTCAGGACAATAGATACAGAGAGACTAGAGAAGGTAGAAAAGCTTTATAAGATGCTTGAACTGAGTGTTGTGAAGAGATTGACTGAAGAGTCTCTCAATTCCTTATAAGAGAAGAAGAGAGAGAGAGAAGAGAAGTCTGTATAACTACTCTCTATAACACTGAGAGTCAACACTCTGAGAATCTCTGTGAGAATCCTTGAAGAGAGTATCTATAATCTGAAGAGTTTGCAGACTTTAAGAAGCACTGTGAAAGACCTGATGTAAGAGAAAACAGAGTACAAGTCTTTATAAGATCTTCTATTCAGATTATCTGAACTGCAACTGAAGAATAAATATGCTTAATATATTCAGAAACTGCTCATAGTAGAAATCAATCCTGCAGAAATAAAGAATTGAAGAGACTTAAATAATCTCTTGTGAAGAGAGAGTCAGATTTATGTGTCTGCAAATGAGTTTCTACATGTAGAATTTATTAAAAGATATCATAACTTTTCTCTAGTGAGTCATTTTACAGACACTAGAACTCATGAGTTGTTTATAAGAAAATACTTCTGACTGAAGATGTAAGAACTTATGAAGAAGATAGTGAATTCTTATACTGTTTATCAGAATTTGTGAGTAGTGTGATTCAGATCATATGAAGAACTTACTCCTCTACTCATTTCATAAAAACCTTGAGAACAGCTAGGAATGAATGCCCTTGTGAGCCTCTCTGAAAGCAAGAACATATATAATGCCTGCTTTGACAGTGTGCTGATGATAGTGAATCACTTTATCAAGATAACATACTTTATACTCATCTGCAAGAACTTGAAGTCAAAGAATTTGACTTATATCTTCATCTGCAATGTGATTCAGTTGCATGAATTATCTGTAAACATTATCTCAGACAGAGAATCAATCTTTGCAGAAGAGTTCTGATCTGATCTGATGACTATACTGAAGATCTCATGAGATCTAAGCATAGCTTTTCATCAACAGACAGATGATCAGACAGAATATCTGATGAGTATATTAAAACAGTATCTGCAGTGCTTTGTTAATTACAATCAGAATGACTGAGTACATTGATTATTACTCACAGAGTTTATATACAACAACTCAAAGCATGTCAGCACAGATAAAACTCTCTTTGAGATGCTCACTGAGACTCATCTGCAGATGATCTTGATGAATCTGTGAGAGTACACTATAGAGTGTGATGATGCCTGTGAACAGGCTGAGAGAATTCAGAAGATCTGGGAGAAAGTCTGTAAATTCTTGAGAAAGGCTCAAGAGTATCAGAAGAGATACTATGACTTCAAGTATATTATAAAGAGTTTCAAGAAAGATAATAGAGTCTGACTGAGTCTAGAAAACATCATCACACAGAGATCTAGTAAGAAGCTGAATCTCTTATGAACAGAGTCTTATAAGATTGTGAAGAAAGTTAGTTCACAGTTCTACAGATTAGAACTGTCATCTGAGTTGTAGATATACAATGTTTTTCATGTCTCTTTACTTCATAAATATAAGGAATTCTTAGAAGAGAACTCTGTGACTCATCACTCTGTTCATAAAGTACTAGAGAGTGAAAGAGAATACTAGATCAAAGAGATTATTAACTCAGAGAAGTGAGATTACAAGCTCTGATTCAAGATTCAGTGACAAGAGTATTCTGACAAGATGAATGAGTTCACTTGAAAATCATTCAGACAGATAAGACATCTGCAGAAGCTGAGATATGACTTTCATACTGTGAATTCTGATAAGTTAGAATAATGCAGTCTTCACTAAGAACCTGATTGTGATAAAGATATTAATACTGTTATTTATGAATTCTAGTCTATAAAATGATGAGTTTCTACTGAGATGAACAGTCTGTAGTGTACACAAGAAAAGAAGAAAACATATTCTCATTAAAGCTAAAAAACAAGAAAATAAACAGAGTCATGAATATAATTTAGAGATTAATAAAGAAAAAATAAAGAAAACTCACACTCATATCATTAACATCTGTAACACTCAACTCTCTCACAACTATCAATTTCTCTCTTCAAAGAAGCAGAGAGTATTATATCTGTGATACAGACAATTGTTGCATTTGATGCAAAGACTGTCAGAAATGCACAGACTTCAGAGAAGTCAGACATCAGAATGCATACAGTTATAGCAGAGTCTTGAAGACTGATCATCTGTGCATGTGATCAGATACTTCTTATAAAGCTGTGTCTGCTCTCTCAGTTGTGCTGAAGTATTCAGCCTGGAAATAATGAGAATATAGAGAGAGAGCTCATCTGTTCAGATCAACTCTTATCATGAATTCATGACATTCATATTACCTTGATTACCCGGATTTTGCAGATATCTGAGAACTCATCTCTCATTGACAATGAGATTGCAGAAATGCGCTGTGGTGTGAGAATCATTGATAGAGAACCTAGACATATTCATATATATCTGGTCAGAGATTGTGCAGGCAGAGGGAAAGTGATCATAGGCTCACAGAGCTGCAGGAGACACTGGCAACACCAGGAGCTTTGCAAGAACTGTCAGCTAGAGTCTGTAAGGAATTACTTATAAGAAGACTTACAGCAAAGAGAGGGACTGCACTGCTTGAAGTCAGGAACTGGCCTGGGAGAGGCAGGGGGTTGACCGCTGGCCTGAAGATCGGGTGCAGTGACAGGGCTGAAAGAGATGAAGATGCAATTGTGAACAGCAGCACCCCTGCTTCATCAGCCAGTAAAAAGCAATCAGAGAAGTCACAGAGATGCTCATGAGAAGCTCAGCAGTGATCAGACATTGTTTACAAAGAGATTGAAATTGAAAAAATTTTTATTCTTGAGAAGTTCTTGAATTAATACACAGACACTGTCAGAAACACTCTCTCTCTATTATCTGAATAAAAACACTTCACAAATGAATGAGAATACTCACAGTTTATAAGAATGAGAGCTGTTACAGAAAAAGAAAAAAGAAGATGAGATTTCACAGATAGATCTGAGATATTTATACTACTCTAGAGAGATTTGCTTACACTGTGAATGATTTTACAGAACAGTCAGATCACTCTAGTAAATAAGAGTGATTGTGAATCACAGGCCTGAATCTTTCTATATAACTATAAAGAGTGATTACAGACTGCAGACATCTTGATTCTACAATTCTACAGAGTTAGTGAAAGAATGGAAAATTCCTCACAATTCTACAGTATCAAGAGCAATAATTTATGAGAATGAATGAAAGATTAACTTACAAATATTTCTCTTTGATAAGAGTAATCTCATAGAGAGTGATTTATCTGTGAGATGAATCTGTGTGATGATCACACAAGAATCTCATGAAAATGATTGAGAGTCAACTGAAACTCTTCTATATGAAAGATGTGAGATGAATCTGTGTAATAGTCAGAGAAGAATCTGTAGATTACAAAGAATCTCACAGAATAAGAAACTGAGTGACAGACTCTTTTCTCTTCACAGTAACAAGGGATTTTTCCTCACTGAGGTTTTTTATAGATATGAAGAGTTTTTAGTAAGTATCACTGCAGTGCTGAGCTGACTATGAAGTCACTCAGTGAAAGGCTTTGTGGACAAAGTCTTAGAGAGGGAGAGGTATGTAAGAAATCTCACTTCTTGTGAATTCTTTACCTCTATTCCTATCTCTTGCATAATCAATAGAGCTAGCGGCCCTTGGCTACACACAACTATATAGACTGGAGTTCACAAATACTATTCACAACTCAGCTTGAATACTATTATACATTTAATCTCTATATTTATCTTTCTATCATGAACACTTCTAGTAGTTAACAGTACATATCACGCCAAGCTGCAAACACCTGAATAATCGCCTGCGAGCACTTATTCTTACACTTATAATCTATCTTCTCTTATTTAAACATCTTCTTCTTCTCTCTCTTCAATCTGTGATAGCACTCACATGTCTTGATAGTCTGCAGAACTGCAGAATATTTGAAGAGAGATGATATAATTGATTTTAATAAGTATTAAAGAGAGATGAAAACAGAAGAGATAGTCAGAAATAATATAATAATAATAATAATAATATTAATAATAATAATAATAATAGTGATAATAATAGTGATAATAATAATGATAATGATAATAATAATAATAATAATAATAATAATAATAATAAAAGAGAGAGTGTATTAAAATATATTACTGACTTACTAAATATAAAGAGATAAAGAAAATATTAATAGCTTTCAGAGATATATAAAAACAGTATAGTAGACTGACGTGTGGACGGTGTCTGAGACCAGAATCAAACTTTACAGTTGTCATGTTGTCTAAAAGCATTACTCCTGGTCATGGTTTGTGTTCATTACATTGATTTCAAATCACATTATTTCAAATATTAAAGATCTCAGATTCACTTTTCAAATAAAAATCTAGTCTCAGATAAAGAATATGTTTGAATTCTTAGTCACATTTTCATTCAGATCTCATTATTGAGAATGGCATTAAATAAGATTATAAAATCACTTCTCACTTATATAATATCATAACATAGTACTCATTTGTTGAAAATTCAACAGAGAGTGTTATCAAATATTGTTACTTTTCTAAATACAGATTATAATTCATATAATTTTAATTATAAAAAAAATATAAAATACAAAAAAAAAACAAAAAACAAAAAACAAAACAAAAACAAGAAAAAATCAGAATGAATAAAAAAAAAAAAAAAAAAAAAAAAAAAAGAGAGAAAGAAAAAAAAAAAAGAAAAGAAAAAGAAAAAAACAAAAAATAAAAATAAAAAAAATCAAGATCACAGAGTCACAGTACTCTTAAAATACTCACTTCTCAGAGTCTTCACAATGTTCATTATCAATCATGTATCTCTCACAGTGAGAATAACACAGCTGTGATGAGTTATTATCTTAATATCATCTAACAAATAATCAGTATATATCTGTATAAATGTGAATATTTAGAAAATATACACTTAAAAAGTGTGGTCAGGGTGAACTCTGCTGTCACTTGAATGATATCAAGAGTAGAATACTGAAATCAATGATTTCTCTCATCAATTTCACAGACAAGATGAGTGAAAATAGTCTTAAGAAATATAAGATTCTCTGACTTCTGATAAAAACAGATCTCACAGAGAGACTCTATTTTCATGATATCAGAGACTGAGTATTATTAAAAAGCATTACTTTCATGCAATGCATATGCACTTACTACAATGATTCACTCTCTATGTATGTGACTGAGAGTTGCAGCTTTTCCACGCTGCACAGCTCTCCCTGGAATACTGATGCTGATTTGCAACTCATGTAGTCTCTCAGTTCAGCACACACTGTGTGTATGCAGCCCTGTGTGCTGAGGCTGTGTTGGTCATTATGGCCTGGCATGGTACTCGCTTTTCGCGGGCCATGTTTTGTTTGAGAGGGGGGAAGAGAGGAAGATACAACTGTGATTTTATTGAGAGAGAATGAATAATTAGTAATATTGAATATAATTTAATTCTTCTGTATTTAAAATTTGATTAGTCTATACTCTTCAATTTGAGAGTTTCTAAGAGTGTTTTAATAGTTTTCATATCAGCTTGAACTTAGTGATGAGTTGAAGAAGAAGAGAAAAGAGAGAAGAAAGAAATGAGAATAACTTATCTTTATAATATAAAAACAGAGAATCACTGTAATTATTCTTCCTAGTAATAAAGATCTGTTTTCTGCATGTATTTCTGATATAGATTATATAATAACTGCATACAAAGAATATCAATACTATATGTATTGAATGAAGATAATGTTGCTATGCAACACTGTAGCTGTTTCTGTATATCTCTGAAAGCTGTTAATATTTTCTTTGTCTCTTTATATTTGATAAGTCAGTAATATATTTCAATGCACTTCTTCTTTCATTATCATCATCATCATTATTATCACTATCATCATCACTATCATCACTATTACTATCATCATCATTATCATCATTATTATCATTATCATATCATTTCTGACTGCCTCTTCTGCCTTTATCTCTTTTCAATACTCACTGAAACATTATGTCATCTCTCTTCAAATATTCTGCAGTTCTGTGAACCATCAAGGCGCGTGAGTGCTGTCACAGATTGAAGAAAGAGAAGAAGAAGATGTTCAAGTGAGAGAAGACAGATTGTAAGACATATTATAATGCCTTAAAGAGGCTCTGTAAGAAAGTAGAATGATAATAATTTTAAGTAATACTTCTGATAGATTTAGACTGAACTAAGTATAGAAATAATGCAGATAATACTGTCTGTGAGAGATTGAAGAAGAAGATAGTGAAGAGTCTTATACAGCAGCAGTGAGATTAGAAGAAGTTCTGAGAATTATTTGAGTTTAAGATGAAGAGAGAAGAGAGAAGAAGAGTATTACTGTAAATAAGCAGCAGTAGAAGATTTCAAGAGACTATTAAAGTAGAAGATAAAGAAGTCAAAACTGATAAGTTTTTTATTTATTGAGAGATAATAATTTTTGAAAATACTTCTGTTCTCTAATTGATTAGTAGAAGCTGACAGAGAACAAGGAAATTGAGGCCTTGTTCAGGTCTTGAATGCACTTCATAATTCAGAATATTGAGAAGACAGCCCTGCTCTCTGAGTATGTCAATCTGCTTATCACTGAGATGGAACCTGAGACAGCAGACCAGGAAATGTGGGATTTTGAGGCACAGATTGACCTGACTGAGAGGGAGCAGTGAGAACCCTTCTCTGAGAAGGCAGTGAAGAGAGAGTTTGAGGTGACTATCATCTCAGATGAGAAGAAGAAGAAGATGAAGATGAAGAAGATGTAAATTATAAAGAATGATACGAAGAATAAGAAAGAGAACAAGTAGATGTTTTTCTTTTCATATTAGTGAGTTATAAGTTTAAGTTTTTAATTATTAATAATTAAAATTGATTTTGAGATTTCGAAAATTATTGTACAAGTTGTAATCGACGTCAGGAATGATATATATATATATATATATTTAACTATCATGATTCGCAAATCACTATAATG